>NC_139962.1:25534148-25676648 GCF_963454915.1 Gymnoscopelus microlampas
CATACAGTAGTAAACTTATTGTGGACTGTTGTTTCTTTTTCATTTTAAAATGTTCTCTTTTCCCTAGTTTGCATAACAATTGACATTTTGACTAGCGTTGTTTAACCTTTAGTTTGCTTTATAATTTAGATTAAACACAAGTACCTTCTTTTCTCATTCACAGCTAACCTAACTTGACACAAATTTAAATAAGATTTACACATAAGCCTGATTTATACTTTGTCGTGTCACACGTCGTGACCTTGTAGAAATGCTATTTTCACTTAAGCTATTTAAGCATTAGTGAGCCCTGATCAAATTGCCAGACAAGAGAAGAGACTTTTTGTGACACGAGCCAGATTCAAGCCGGTGGTACAGTACATTTCCCAGGCAAACTAAAACACCACAGCATGAGCCCCTGAGCTTATACTTCACGTTACCCAATGACATATCAGCTGCAATGTAAATGTCAACCAAATGTGCTGATCTGACAATCCACATTCTATGCACATCAATGATGTACAGGCTTTGACTATTCATTATTCCCCTGCTTCGACGCCAGAGATGTGATATATGTTGCCTCCCCCCTTGTCATTCATTTAACCCATTAAAACCGGGAACGCATCTGTGGGTCATTTTTAGATTTCTTTGGCTATTCAAAAATAGCAGATATACAAGCTCGTAGCACGGCACCGAGTGCCGCGCTATGAGCTTGTAGATCTGCTATTTTTGAAAAATCGTGAAAATTGGTGCAAATCTTTGAATATACATTTTTCAAGGCAAACATTTGAACTCAAATCTTTGCTTCTGGGGATTCTACAAATGTCTTCTAAATCCTAAAAGTAAAAAATAAATAAAAACGTATGTTGCTATTTATCAGTGGTTCTTAAACATTTTCATGTCAAGGACCTCCCAAAATGATATGTATTTGGCCGTGGACCCGCCATCTGAAAATATTTTGTTCCAGGGACCCCCAGAAGCAAAGATTTGAGTTAAAAATGTATATATATTCAACACATTTTCACGATTTTTCAAAAAATAGCCCAAAGAAATCTAAAATGACACAGATGCGTTACCGGCCTAAATGGGTTAAATAACCACAGCTGAACATGACAGCTTTTCACAAGAGGGCACATTTCCCTTTATGTTACAAAAGCTTTTGTTTTGTTTTTTTTTCTTCAAATTTTCCCGTATTTGATTGCACGTTTACCAGTGTTGCAAGCTTGCACTTGGGTTTGTACATTTGCTGTGATTGTCCTTAGGTCTGTTACCGTGATCAATATTCCACAGCTTGTGTACACTAAGTTAAATACAGTAAGATGGATGACTGCTATTAAGGCTGTCAAGGTGGGACGTGCTGCTGCTACGGTAGCTCCAACTTGCATAAACACTACACATTCTTTAATTTTTATTTGAGCAGGAAAAGGCAATAAACATACAGTAGCTGCTGTTAAGCTTAATTCACCCTTCACTGCAAAACGGTGTCACTCACCCAAGATGAAGAAGCGAAAAACATGAAATTATTATTTTATAAGCATAAATTAGGCTTTAGCCTTTTCTGAGATGCAAATACAAAATGTTACCTTTGAACATATCTCAACTTGTTTTCTACTTTAGAATGATAGCCAGGCCTCAATACAACCCCCCCCCCCCCCCCCCCACACACACACACACACACACACACACACACACACACACACACACACACACACACACACACACACACACACACACACACACACACACACACACACACACAGTAGCCCAGCTAATACGATAATTAATGGAACAGCAAGATAATTCATTTAAAAAAAATATTTACAGTACAATATAGCTCAGCCAGTTAGTGCACAGACCATGTGCTCCTTGTGAGCACGAGGACCTGAGTTCGAATCCGACTCTCGTCTTTTCTCACATGTCTCTTCTCTCTCCCTTTGGTTTCCCGTCTCTCCACACTCTTCTATTTGAAATAAAGCATAAAATGCAAACGCACATAAGCGGTACACTACAGAATAAATACTATGACTGCAGCTTCCAACGATTGTGTGCAATATATATTTTTAAAGCGAACATTTCTAACTCAAATCTTTTGCTTCTGGGGGTCCCTGGAACTAGATATTTTAAGATGGGGGTCCGCGGCCAAATACATATAATTTTGGGTGTTCCTTGACATGAAAAGGTTTGAGCACCACTGATATTTAGCAACATACGTTTTTCAGAAACCTGTTAGGACGTTTTAGAAGATATTTTGTAGATGTGATCCCGGATTGAATGGGTTAAGAGGACAGGAGACAGCAGCAAGGTAATCAAGGCACCAATAAGACTTTTCCCCATAAACAGGGTGATGGGAAACGTACCAGCACTCACTGCCTATAGTTTTTCCTCCCTGGCAGCCCAGCGGCACCGCCCCTAACCTCTCCACTCCAGGGACAAAGAGTGTGAGCCTCCCCTTGTGCCCTGCACTTTGCCTGTGCGTCCCCCGCTCCCCCAGTGCTCCTCCGAAAACCCCCCTAACCCCCTAACCCATCCTCCAATCCAGTCACCTACAATATATCCCCAAACCCTCAGCTCCATACCCCCTATACTCCTCAGTGCAAGGACACGCCCCCCCTCCCCGGGCCCCTCCTGCCCCCGGTAGGGCCATGCTCTCAGTACCGAGCGGCTCCCACACTCACATTGACACTCTAATTAAAGAGAGGTCCGTTACGACACAACAGATGCTGAAAATTAGGAGATTATTTAAATGACTCACGGTCACAGCCTGGGTAAGAGAACAAGGGGAGAGAGAGGGAAAGTAGGGTGAGAGAGGGCGATTGAGAGAGAGGGAGAGTGGGAG
Source organism: Gymnoscopelus microlampas (assembly GCF_963454915.1). Taxonomy (NCBI): domain Eukaryota; kingdom Metazoa; phylum Chordata; class Actinopteri; order Myctophiformes; family Myctophidae; genus Gymnoscopelus; species Gymnoscopelus microlampas. The sequence continues at coordinate 25,536,964 of NC_139962.1, forward strand.
AGAGGGAGGGGGGGGGGGGCAGGGGGTGCAGTTGGTAGACAAGAGGGGGACGTGAGGGCAGTGGTGCTAACATTATAAATGAGCCAGTATAGTGCCATGAAATGCAACGTTCAATTTGAAATTAATTGGCAGTGTTTTTCATTGTCAGGCTCTGCCGTTGGTTGATACTAGTGTCCCTGCGAAGCAGAAGCATTCATAAGTGTGTTTTGTGTTTGTGGGGAACGCACAAGCAACAAAGATGGGGCTTGGTGGAAACAAGAGAGAGCGGGCCTTTTGTATGTTTTAATGACTAACTAGACAGAGATCTGCATACTCATTAAAGCACTTCAAACATTCTCTGGTAATAATCAGAAAAAGAGAGACATTGATCCACATGCCTGTAAAGGGGCTCCTCTTGTCACAGGGCGGCTAAACATGGAAGGAGGTCCTCTGTTCTCTACAAAAGCCCCTGGAGTTCAACTAGTCTCACCCTGATATAGGTTCCCATGTGATGTCACTCATTGTGCGGTTAATCACAGCAAGATATCAACAGTTAAACCTGATTTATACTGTGAACTGAAGTAGGACCACGTTGCTCGCTGAACAGAACTGGTTTTCAACTCTTTTTTTTTTGGACAAGCGACACGGCCATACGACTAAAGTAAATGAGCCATTAGAGGAGGCAGACGGCTCATAATAGAGAACGCCCGCTGTTTGTGTGTAGAGATGCTCTCAAGTAGTGAAAACACCTCTTCTGTCACAGATATCAGGCCTGCAAAAAAACAAAAAATCACATAACAATGCCCTGCTTATTACTATCTGAACTGCAATAGTTTCTGTCACTGGTTCCTGTCCATTCAGTGGGACAGCAAATGCTGGCCTGAAAGAAAGAAGAAGGAGGGGGGAAAACAAGAAAAAGCGGCTTTGAGGACACAGACACCGACAGTGAATGAGAATACTTTTCATTCTACTGAAGGCTGGAATTCTCCACTTGAAAGGACCTGGTCTCCTCTTAACCTGCAGCCTCCCTATAGTGCACCCCTCTGCCAAATTACCCCGTCATTACCGGCTTTGGAGTGGGATAGCTCCAGATGCAGTGTGGCCACACCTGGCTGTCCGGCCTCTATCCTTAGCCTCATAAGTCTTCGTGACCCAACCCCCCCCCCCCCCCCCCCCCCCGCCCCCGAATTCCCTTCTCGTCTCTGTCACTGACTGCTGGTGGTGTCGAGGGAGTGGGGAGAGCATCTTCCACGTTAATGATTTTTTTCTCTGGAGAGCTTAAGGGAGTGTGTGTGCTTGCTTCGCTTGAGGGTCTCTGCAACCATGTGATTTAACCCATTAAATCCGGGAAATGTTTTGAGATGGGGGGGTCCGTGGACAAATACATATCATTTTGGGGGCCCTTGACATGTAAAAAGTTTAAGAACCGCTGATATTATAGCAACATACGTTTAAAAAAAAAAATCTGTTAGGATTTAGAATACATTTGTAGAATCCCTAGAAGCAAAGATTCAAGTTAAAAATGTTTACTTCAAAAAAATATATATATTCAGTGTGTTTTTTTTCATGATTTCTCAAAAAATAGCAGATGTACAAGTTCGTAGTGCGGCACTCAGTGCCGCACTATGGGCTTGTATATCTGCTATTTTTGAATAGCCTAAAGTATAAAATAATGGTTATAGCTAAAAAAATCTAAAATGACCCAGTATGCATTCCCGGATTGCATGGGTTAAGTAGCGCTAAAAACACTCCCTCACTCACCTATACCAGCCCAGAGAGAGCACCTCCGCTAACAGACACTGGTGAGCGCAAGGGAGGGGAGGGGAGGAGGGCAAGATGTGGTGGGAGGAGTAAAAAGCAACAGAGGAGGAAAAGGGAAAGCCATGGATAGAAAATGGAGGTACAGTATGGAGGGACAGAGAAGGAGAGCTAGAACTAGAGGGCCAGTATGGTACGCTATAGGCACTGCCACTAAATAATGCAGAAAAACATGCTGTTGTGTACAATAACTTGAGCAGGTAAAAGAATGATCATTATCATTGGCTAAAATAGCCCATTTGATTAATGTCGTTACAGTGTGCACATTGCAGGTCCACGTTATCGGACAAAACAGATTTTCACATCACTTTAGCAGCAAGAGCTGCACACATGCACCTGCTTCACTAACCATCGCAAAGCAATTTAGCCCATACTTTCCACGAAAACGATAATTTCTCTCAACGTAGAGCCAACTCTCCAATCTCACGGTCCTTCAGCAATATACATTCATTCTCCAGGTCTAAGGGCCAGGAATTATGTCTCTAAATGGATTTCCAATATCTCTTCATAAAGGCAGAAGCATTTGCCCCACCTGATTGTTGCTGAGGAGAAGGCATAGCCTTGACGCTGCTGTTCTACTGTTGCCTGGGGGGCTCATATCTAATTGATATCACCAGTGCGGTATGCAACTGGCTGCTTTATAATTTAAATGAGATGCCTCTCCCATTTTCCAACCAATATTTATGAGGTCATTGTACATGCATGTACATGTGCCGTATTTCACTCACCTCTCGCACTGTCCGCTCTCTGCACAAAAGCAGCGGTCCACAAGCTCTTTGTTGCAGAGTTTGAAATATCGAAAGGCGCGCTTTAAAGACATCTGGGGGTGAAATAACATTTATATTCAAATGGAAATGCCATTAAATTCTTCATTGGCTTCTCTCCGCCTCTTGTTTTGTGAGGCCAGACATTAGCGAGACGCGCAGACAGCACAGCAGTGGCTCTGAATAACAACCTGGACGGACATTTGGCATCACAATCCTCCTCAGCCTAACACTCATTACTTCCCCCTCATTAGAGAACAACTGTTGGGGATGTGAGGGCTTTCTAAAGGAGGCCAGCATGGAGCTCTCCCTGCCTCTCTGCTATGCTGCTGTCTTGACATTTCACACTGGTCAGTGGAAACAACAGCCAGCGCTGAGGCGCATTTTATGAAATGAAGATAGCTAAGCAAATGGCTTGGCGTTGGGTGCATCATGTACGCTTCTGCTGATTGAAAAAGCCAGTGGCTATGAACTTGACAGTGGCTGTGTGAGGCAGGCCAGCGTGAAGCGGGAGGGGGGAGAGATGGATGACCCCACATCTGGCACTCCCACGGGACGTCTGAAAGACGTGGGGCGGGACGGGCCTGTGCGCTCCAGTGCATCTCATAGCACCCTGCATAACTGAGACCCCTAAAACGGCTGTATAAATCACAAACACGCACACACACACACACACACACACACACACACACACACACACACACACACACACACACACACACACACACACACACACACACACACACACACACACACACACACACACACACACACACACACACACACACACACACACACACACACACACACACCACTTGGGGCCGCCCTTGTGGTTGTCAGAGGGAGGTCTATCTGTCCCTCCCAGGTGCCAGTGAATGTTCAGTTTGTCACTATCCTGTTCGAAGTCCTCATGTCAAGAGTCAAGACTTCCCAAAATGCAATCAAATGCTCACAAAGACTTGGACTCTGGGAAGACACCTGTAAGCCTGTGATGTGACAAAAAAGCTAATTCTGAAAATCTACAGACTAAACTGCAGATCACACAGTAGACTCAGTTTATTTTTACATATTCAAAATGACATTAAGACTCTGGACTGGATCTTCATGCAAGCATCCTTGTTGTGTCCTTATGTAGGCAGACTCCCCATGTGCACCGCTCTTATTTAACCCCATTGTGAAAGCGATCCCCTCATTCAACAGGAATATTATGCCTTAAGTAATTATCCCTAAATGAAAGCCTTTTCCATTGATCAAACATGAGTAGGTCCAAACCTAATAATACGCCGGCCTGCGCCGGCTGATGCTGCATTTAACTAAATGCTGATAAAGGACGGGGGCCTTTCTGTGTAGGGTGATGGATGCATGTTAGAAACACATAAGCGGGAATCCATCTGTTCCAAACGTATATAAGTAAATAGAGGAGCCCTGAGAATGGCTCATAAAATGGCATGCTCGATGGCCATAGGTTATTCATTAAAAGCTTAAACGCGGCGTGTTTGCGTGCGCATGGTGCAGACGGAGTCAGGTACATTAATTTCTTAGAAATTATCCGTGGTCCTCAAACATGGGTCCCTGTGACACATTATCACTTTCACACTCAGCTTAGAGTCTATGCGCACATGCACGCCTATTGACTATTACTCACCGATAATAGCTGATCTACAAGCTCACAACCCATCGCATCGGTGACGTGTTGTGACTTGTGAGCTTGCAGATCGTCTATTTCTGGCATACGACGTCATTGTACAACAAAGTACAAATCGGGCTTATGAGTGGCGCATGATGGCACACATGAGCATAGGAGTGGACACACATGCATGCACTCACTGACATGTGCACAAATGAGTTTTCTCCCTCTCTCTCTCTCTTCCTCTCTCTCTTCCATCCCTCTCTCTCTCTCTCCCCCTTACTTTCTCTCTCATATACACACACAATCATTCAGGCCCCTCCCTGCTCCGTCAGCTCAACTGACAGCAGTAATGAGTTTCTTCTCTGCGTAAGCCAACTGGCACCCACTCAAGGGAATTTTTCAGGCTGAATTGCGGCCATTAATCACAATCTCGGGCAACACTGTGCCATCACGTGTGTGGCAAACAGAGATGCACTTACAGGGGCGGGGCATTGGGAACACGTGACATTAAAGGAGAAGGTGGCAAGTGTGTCCAAGACAGAGGGAGTATATTGAGGGAAGTAAGTAGACATTGAATTTAGAATTTCATTTAATGTTGCCTAATAAGAAAATAAAAAATAAAGAAGGCAAGTTTGATGGGTATGGGGTCCAAGCACAAAGGCTCACACTGAGCTAAATGGAGGACAAAGTCTGGAAGAGTCACAAAAGCCCAGATGTCCTATTCTGTAAATATGAGCTCAATTACGGGGAGGGGAGACCCCGTTGCATCAATCATGACCAACAAGGCAGACGCAGACACACTTCTGTCAACCGTCGCCATCGTTGAGAAACGCGCACAGCAAAATCCTGAGTGTTTCAGGATTGCAGTGTGTAAGTAAGCAGCCAAAAGATGTGCTGTTGGATATCAAGAAGCAGGAAGGAGCCTGTAAATAAATTATAACACCAACGCATCCTGGACACTGTTTGATAACAGGGAACATGTCAGACAGTTTAAAATGAAAATTCAGATTTATGTTTCGTCGTAAGGCGGTGTCGCACGCTGAAAATAGACAATCTGCAAGTTCTTGTGAGCCTGTAGATCGGTTACTTTCTATGATTATAAATTAAGCATAAGACGATTAGGGGCCAAATCTGTCTTTCTCTGATATCAGAATGTTGTCAACATTCTGTCCTCATCTTGAGACAGCTGGCAGTTGGGTGGCTGAATTTCTATTCTTTTCTTCTTCCTGGCCATTCCCTCCCTCTCTCTCTCCCTTTCTATATATTCTGATGTGTTCTCAAGCTGCCAGCTGACTGTGGTCACCAGGGATATTACCTCCCCTCGCTGATCACAATAACCAGGCTCTGATCTAGATTAATTCATGCTAATATGCAGCCATTGCCCCCACACCAACTGTGTGTGTGTGTGTGTGTGTGTGTGTGTGTGTGTGTGTGTGTGTGTGTGTGTGTGTGTGTGTGTGTGTGTGTGTGTGTGTGTGTGTGTGTGTGTGTGTGTGTGTGTGTGTGTGTGTGTGTGTGTGTCACCCACAGCACTGAGTAAGAAAAAACAGAGAGACATATATGTAGGTGTTACCATAATCATTCAGTGTTACAAGACAGTGGGTGAAAGGAAGGCCCTTTGTCTCTGCCTCCATGGTACAGTATGTGGAAGCATCATAAGGGTAATTGGTTACATTTGTACACTTGTTGAGTAACACATGGATACATTCACACTGAGGAAATGAATGTGCATTTGTTACGATGTCTGTTTTATCAGATGATGGAAATCTGGTTTTCAGGTTTTCGGGAAAAATGAAGAGAGTCTGCACACACGGTAAAATCCTCAGTGTCTACTGAAATGACTCAACTCAAAAAGTTGGGGGAACAAAAATGTCCCCTGGCCACCTATTATGGCACCTGTTACGGTTACAGTAAAAACGGTTACATTATCACACCTATCATAGTAGTGTTACTGTAACACTAGTTCTGTTACTCTTATGTAACATGGTTACAGTACTGTAACAGCAACTGTTAAGGTCTTTGCAGATTGGTTTTTCCGGCCAAATATCGAAGCGAATTTCGGAGCAACTAAAAAACTAAATCGACCTTACGTTATGTCAATCACGTTTTCACAATGCCGCAGAATATTTTGTCCGTATTAAAGTTTTTCGGACCAGGGTCGAATATTAGCGTTTTCCGCAGCTGTCTTTCGCCTTTTGAGCAGTGTTGTGTCCTTCTATGAAACATGAAGGTTCTATGTTTTCAACAAGGTTTATAAATTGATGAAACAATTAAAAGGAATGAAGTTGTAAACGGCTTGCGCACTTTATGCAATGAGAGAGCTAAGCCATTATGCATGACTGGGCAGTGGTGTAAAGTAACTAAGTACTTGTAATCCAGTACAGTACTCAAGTACAATTCTGAGGTACTTTTACTTTTCTGGAGTATTTCCAATTTGCAATACTTTTACTTCTACTCCACTATCTCAGAGGCAAATATTGTACTTTTTACTCCACTACAATTATTTGAAAACTTTAGTTACTAGTTACTTTGTAGAGTTACTTTGTAGATTTTGATTATTATTACAAAACATACATTAACCACTTCAGCCCTACATATACATTTCGGCCATTTGAACTCTGCGACTTTCAAAAGATTTGTATACATTTTATACATTTGAAAAGTTGTGAAATGGGACATGAGTACTTTCTACTTTTGGTGCTTTAAGTACATTTTGAAACCAATACGTTTGTACTTTAAGTACATTTTGAATCCTGGACTTTTACTTGTAACGGAGTATTTCTACATTGCAGTATTGATACATTTACTTTTAAAGTAAAAAATGTGCCACTGACATCCTAAAATAAACTTTATAACGGTCGGGATAATGCTGTAGATTCTTGAACGTGTGAAACTCTCCGTCCTGTTTACGGAATGCCAGGATAGGATGAACCCAATATTCTCTTTTCCTTTTTCTTTTTTTCACAAGTGACAGGACCAAAAAATCATGTTGGCTCCCTTTTTTTTTCGTTCTGCGAAAACTTTGCAACAAATATAATTGGACTCAATGTGCAAGGATGTTGTGCGTGACGTTCTTTTTTGTGGATTTCACATTAATAAAATGCAGCGAAAACACGCACCAGTCTGCAAGGACCTTTACAGTACTGCAACAGCAACTGTAACAGTTACAGTAACACAACGGTTGTCTTACAGTAACACATGGTTAATTATGTGTTACTGTAAGCCAAAGCCCTAGCAGCAATAGAAGAGAGAAAAATGCTGCAAAGACAATGTGTTCATATCCTCTGGATTGAACTGATTTAAGTATAATGGTGCTTCATACTAGCTTTCTTTTCCGGCTGGGCTCTGTTCAAATACAAAGACCTGTGTTTTTATCCACATGTCACATGCTGTTGCATAAAGAATCCATCAAAGCACGTATCAGCCATTGCCCTGCATGCACCACCAGTCTGTGCAGTATGACCAGCTACAGTAGCTGTGCATTCAGATCTTTCTTCTGGCTCAACTCCAAATGGGAAGGAGAGGTGCAGAGATGGTATTTTACATCATGATGCTATAAGGGTAATGAATAACCCATTAAACATCCAGTTTCAAATGGATGTCTTTTTTAAATCTTTTTTTTAAACACTCTGAAGATTTTGACATTTTTTGAAGGTTTCCTTTATTTAAATGAACCTATTTAATTTTGCATTCCTGAACCTGTATTCTTTTAAATCTGGGGATCATACTGCAATATAGTTTCTCAAACTAAGGTCTATAGACCACATTCAGCCCCTGCAACATAATATCTGGAGTGCTCATTTAAATGGACCCGTTTACACTCTGAGATAAATTGAAGGTACCGTATAAGTCATTTAGGTTAAATTGTTAAAGTGTTATTGTTAAAAAGGTATACATTCAGCTACAGCTACAGAGTGATTGTTCAGTAACAGAAAAAAATATTTCAGACCAATTTCAATCATTCAAATAAGGAGGGAAAACCCATTTATCAGCTTCACTTTTATAGTGTTCCAGTTCCAATTTTGTCTGATCATTTATTTGTTTAATCACTTCTTACAATTTCACTTGTTTATCATGTATCCTGTTCTCTCTCCTGATTGGACGAAATTGCTATACCGACTTGAAAATGTATTTTCTGTTTACTAAAGCGCTGGAGAGACGTGGACACAATGATTGCTATCAGAATATAGGGCTATTTACACTTATTTTAACAAGAAAATATAACAGCACCTCCTGATTTTACTGTGTGGAATCAACATTTTACTTACAACTATTTACGCTATTTTTTGAAAATGTTGGAAAATGTAAGAATGTTTGTCAACATTTTGTCAACTATTATGACGAGTATGCAAATGAATTGCCATTATCTCAAATAATTGCGATCAGGCAATTATGTAATAATTGTGACAGGCCAAACTGTGGCCTCTACCATTAGTTATACTGTAATCATAAAATAAAATAAAAAACAAGTACTGAAACACACACAACTATACGCACTAATCATTAGCTCTGCCTATATCATATCCAGCTAACCCGTTCAAATTGCTGCCCCACTCTGAATTGAAGCCTTAGCTGGCGAAATGAAAGGGCTATTATACGCTGCAACCTTCACATTTCATCTTTTCTCTGTTTTATTACTTAATGATAGAATTTAGAATAATAGAATGGAAACCACATCAGACGGGAAAGAAAACCCTAAACTAAAGCCTGATTTGTACTTTATACAACACGATGCGATGCATTGTGAGCTTGCATATCTGCTTTTTTTTTGCGCGTGACACTGTCGTATGATGGGGTATAAAATAAGCATTGGAGGAGACGTACATAAATATGAATAAATTCTGCAGTTGAGAGGAGGCTATACGTTTATATGATTGTTAACCGAACAAATCCTGGCCCCCAAGCACCTAAAGAAACCACTAGAGACCTAATGATCGCTTATCTGACACCATCATTTGATGTGGGGAATTTGACTGGGTGTGCAAAAGACAGTGATTCAGTGCAGTACAGTACACCCCATGTGACACGAACTCCCAACGATGCTGTTAACCCACGTTTGACACAGTAACCATGGGTATAATAAAGCAGAGAGGAGAAAAGAAAAGAGAGGAGATAAACGCACAGGTTTGGAGGCAGCATAGGGATTCCACATTAAATACTAGAATGTCTAGTAACATGTACATACCTACTGTATGTACAGAGCGCGGACCAGTGGGAATGTGTGTGTATGTTATGGAAGGGCTTTTTTGATGTCGATGAGCAATGGCGTGTGTGTGTGTGTGTGTGTGTGTGTGTGTGTGTGTGTGTGTGTGTGTGTGTGTGTGTGTGTGTGTGTGTGTGTGTGTGTGTGTGTGTGTGTGTGTGTGTGTGAGAGGTGAAGCCACAGAGGAGCAGTTTTCTAGCCTGTGTGTTCTAACTGCAGAGACGTGCTTCTTCAAACTAAGCAAGGCTCTCCTGCTGTAGCTTCGCATCCATGCCGCCTGTCGAAAAGGCTCTCTGCCCTTGAAACAAAGCTGCCGGGGGTCAGCGGGGTCGCGGCACAGCATCGGAATGGAATGTTCCTTCCTAGTTCAAGGTCCGGCCTCTAGAGCCAGAGGGGCCCAGAGATCATTCGAGACCACCAACACATGTTTCATCTAGTTCACTCCCCTATTCCTCCTTCCACTTTTCCTCTATACCCCTGCCTGCTTTACTGATGGCTGGGGCTGTTCATGTCACTGCGGCTTTGGCTTGTTCTGCTACTCGCCCCAGTGTTGTCGAGGTACCGGTAGTCCGGTACACATCGATTACAGGTATTCGTCCTGACAAAATAGACTTCATATCAAACACCATAGTAGTCACAACAAAAATGCTGCTGATAAATGTACGTTAAATAACCATGTCGTCACAATTCAAAGCATTGGTTACACCACAGGTTGTCAAGGTGGGGGGTCACAGAAAGTAGAGGAACATTTATAAATCAAATAAATCAAACGAATACATTCAGTTCAGTTCAAGATTATTATGCCAGTTTATCCACTTTCAACCTAGCCTCACTATTTCGGGCATTATTGTAAAAAAGAAAAATCAAAACCTTTCAAACAATTTCAAACATTTCTGAAAAAAGTGAAAATACTAAAATACTAAATAGAAGATCTACAAGCTCACAATGCATTGCATTGTGGTATGTTGTGAGCTTCTAGGTTGGCCTTTTCTTTCTTTTTTTTAAAGCCAGGGGCTATGGCTATTCGGGGGTCATTGGAATGGAAAGGTTTTGTAACACCTGGGTTACACACACTAAAAGACAAAAACAGTCAAAATAAAAATATATTTGAAAAAAGATGCTGTGCTGAATAGACGCTTAGTTTAGCATGAAATAATTTTATAAATTTGTACTGCAAAATCTCTTTAGGGTGTGTAACCAGTGCTTTGAATTTTGATGATTACTCTTTGATGGAACGCACCAAGTACAGTCTTGTGCGCGCAGCGCCTTCTGTTAATATTTTCTAGGTAATAACACTACAGTAAATCATCATGCTCTCCGCTGCTGGATGCAAATAGGTTGTCAGGAAGAAAATACCCTTCCCACAATCCCTTGCTTACATTCCACCGACCCCAGCAGCAGATTCTTCTAATTGGTTCCTGTGGAATTCCATTCCACACACTGGACACTGATGGGCTTTTAACCCACACCTCTTCAGGTGCTCTATCCCCATGTGATATAAAAAACTATGGAGGGAGGGAGGGAGCGAGACAGAGAGAGAGAGAGAGAGAGAGAGAGAGAGAGAGAGAGAGAGAGAGAGAGAGAGAGAGAGAGAGAGAGAGAGAGAGAGAGAGAGAGAGAGAGAGAGAGAGAGAGAGAGAGAGAGAGAGAGAGAGAGAGAGAGAGAGAGAGAGAGAGAGAGAGAGAGAGAGAGAGACACTGGCTCTTCTAATTTTGATGTAGAGATAATTCCCAAAGAGATTATTTTGTAAACTGGATCACTTAAGACCCATTAATGTATGTTTTACGCAATGTACGGATACAGATACGGACGGACGGACGGACGGGGTCTCTCCGTCAGCCCTCTGCATACATTTTGATCCACCGGCTGCACGAAGCCCAAGAGCTTATGGATACTTACTATGTATGGACGGAGCAATACCCGAGGAGGCAGCAGTGATCCTCTGCAAGGCCGGACACATCGGACGGTATACAGCGATGAATAAACACACCCAGCACTGCCAGACACAGCTCTGGGCAGTTTGAATGCAAGTGACGATTGCAGACATCTATAGTATCTAAATCTGACCATGAAAAAGAAAAGATTCTTCAGCATATAGTTACAACAACATTGAGCTAACAAGGTGATACAGTGCTATGCAAACAGTTTTGCACGTGAAGTTCGCAGACATAGTAGCTAAATCTGTCAACAACAAAAATAAATCTGTGGATATCTTAGTTACAAGAACATTGATCTAAAAGTGAAGTTTTGTGTTTCAATGTATGGTATTGATTCAGTTTTGGGAGCCTTTGGGCTGGTTGAATCACCCAGACCCTGACAGGTTAGGTATCTAGTGGATAGATGGTTGATCCTCCTAAATTACGGATCCCAGTATGTAAGCAAATATGCTTGCGTTGGGAACATATGGTACATATATGCATCCGTTCTGAACGGAAGTACAAATGGGCTCTTTAGCCTAAATTCAGCTGTTAATGACACACAAAACGTAGTCGATAATGTAATCTAATGAAACCCATTGTAAGTAATTGATCATCTGCAATACTGCAGGAATTATAACAGAGACAAGTGATTATGTCTTGTTTAAGTACAGCTGTCTAAGCCCCAAGTCCAATGTGATATTATCAACCCCCCCCCCCTCATCCCCCCTCCCTCCCCCCAAAAAAGCTTCTATGAGAGCAACAGGAGCTGTGTGTTTGATGGCGACCAACCGCATTGTTCTGAAAAGAGACTTTTATTCACACAGACTAACCGTTCAGCCTGCATGGAGAAACATTAAACCGTTGAACCAGATCTCTGGTGACAGCGTGACAAATCAATGTTTTTCTCTGGGTGTGTGCGAGAGCGTGTTTGTTTAGTTCTTGCTCTTTCAGGCTGCTGCCGTGTTGCTTGTTTGGGGAAGGGATCGGGCGGGGGGGTGTGGGGGGGGCTGTGGCAGGTTTGCTCCACCGCTTTCCAGTGCCAAAGCCAAGGTCACTGCCACTGCCCCGGGGCCATCAGAGAGAGAGAGAGAGAGAGGGGGGATGGGCCCCAAGTGGGGAATGAGCAGGAGTAGAGAGAGCAAGGGAAGGGGAGGGGGGCCATAATGGGAGGAGTATTAAAAAAAAACAAAAAAAACAGGAGGGGGATTCTGCCCTCGTGCACACACAAAGGTCACAGTCTCCCAGATAACCCCTCCCCCTCGCCATCTTCCTTGTAACCCCTGACCCCTCCATTTCTAAGTCAATGCAGAAAGAGAGGGAGAACAAGGGGCAGGGGGAGAGAGAGAGAGAGAGAGAGAGAGAGAGAGAGAGAGAGAGAGAGAGAGAGAGAGAGAGAGGGGAGGGGGGCTACGGGGAGAAACAAACCCACCCCAGAGTCAGTGATGACAAAAGGGGGCCTCAGCCGCGGCCAGGCCGAGTCCGTCAGGAGAACAAACGCTCGGGCCATCGTCACAAAGCAGAGCCAACCAGAAGCTGCACATCCCTGCAGCCTCTGCCTGTTCCCAGCCACTCCACTACCCCGCATTTCACTGCTAAACAATAGAGAAGTACCCCTACACACACACACACACACACACACACACACACACACACACACACACACACACACACACACACACACACACACACACACACACACACACACACACACACACACACACACACACACACACACACACACACACACACACACACACACACACACACACACAGAATGGGGAGGGGAGGGGGGTGGTTGGGGCCCAGAGGAGAGCTGCCTCCTGTCCATCTCTGACTGGCCTTTGTCTCTGGTCCTTCAGCTCATGGTTCCGCCAGCAGAGGACTTCCTGAACCCTGCTTGAGCAAACTGGGACACTGGACCTGACTAGGGGGGCCCACTGGGAGATGGCAGCTTGAAAAGGAGGAAATGGACAGGCTTGCCATGTCTAAAATGTGTGGTCGTGTGTGTGTGTGTGTGTGTGTGTGTGTGTGTGTGTGTGTGTGTGTGTGTGTGTGTGTGTGTGTGTGTGTGTGTGTGTGTGTGTGTGTGTGTGTGTGTGTGTGTGTGTGTGTGTGTGTGTGTGTGTGTGTGTGTGTGTGTGTGTGTGTGTGTGTGTGTAAGGTCAATGTCACCAGGGACGACTGTCCACAAAACCTCAAACAGTGGATGAGATGGTAATACTTCGTCCCAGCCTAGATGCACCTATCATTACTGTCGGGTATAAACCTCTTAATTCCATATTCTAACTTTTTTGTAAATGAACGCCCTAGCTGATAGTAGTAGTAGTAGTAGTAAGCGTAGTATACAGCGTCAAAAGTATCAAAAGTAGAAGATCTGCAAGCTCGAAGCACGGCGCTTTTGAGCTTGTAGATTTGCTACTTTTGCTATTTTTTTATTTGAATCCTGAAAAGTAACTATTTGGGACATTATCCATATACCGACAGGGACGATATTATCATTGTTATTATTTCTATGTTGTTGTTTTCTGTCCCCTTGTCTCTTGTCTCACTCTTTTAATCACCATAACAAAATGTCCACCAAAGCAGAAGACAGGAAGTGGGCGTTTTTATTGATGGAGGGTGCAGGCCCAGTAAAGGCCTTTAACTGGGCGATCTGGCTGTAAAGCGTCTGTTAAGTGTAGTGAAGCACGATGACGGGGCAGTAGTGAGAGTTAAGCCCCGTTTATACTTGGTCGTACGACGCGCCGCGCACCAAACAATAGCCAAAATACAAGCTCACAACGCGCAGTGAGACCGGTCTCCGCATCATGGGAACACCGACAATCAACGCGTACACACACAACCAAACACACACACATACGCGGACACTGGAGACATATAATGTATACCAGTGGTTCTCAAACTTTTTCATGTCAAGGACCCCCAAAATGACATGTATTTGGCTGCAGACCCCCATCTCAAAAATATTTTGTGCCAGGGATTTTTTGAAAATAGCAGATCTACAAGCTCATAATGCAAACTCTGTGCCACGCTATGAGCTTGTAGATCTGCTATTTTTGAATAGCCAAAGTATAAAATATGGTTAAAGTGGTTAAAATGATTGTGACGCTATATTAACAAATTTAGCTGGGGACCCATGGTACCCCCCCAAGGACCCCTGGGGGTCCCCGGACCCCACTTTGACAACCAATGATGTATACGCTACTGAAAAACGTGCAAATAATTCATACTGACAGACACATGCAAAGGCATATATAAAATCCTGAGTGTTCATTTATTAAAAAATACATGTGCCGTGTACACTGCATTTTCATGCATATATACATCATGCAAATAGAACTGCATGAAGCCCAGTTGAGGGGCTACCACAGGGTCCACATGAACCTTTACGGGTCTGTAACTCTGTAACTTAAATAGTTTGGGGGTCCCAAAGATTTAAAAAAAGGTTCCATTTGTACACTCTATTTTCAAAAATGTTGACTCTTTCTTATATTATTTGACAATTGGGACAATTTTTTACCAGTTTTTAATAGTACAATTTGTTGATAACGTTTGATGCAGTAATTGTCTTTTTTCTTTTCTTTCTTTCTTTTTTTGGGTATTAAAAACATATTAAAGTTCTAAAATTGTCACTTTACTGTCATCTGGGGACCCCCCCAAAATCATGTGGGGTCTCGACCCACAGGTTGAGAACCACTGCCATAAGGGACCCCTGGTGAGATCCTGGCGGGCCCCGGACCAGATGTTGAGAAACAGTGCTACAGATTGTAGAAGCCAGACTGCAGCAGTTGGAAACAGTCCGCCCATGTCTAGCCTTTGGCCTTGGCCTCTGCCCTCTCTCCTTTCACCCTTGACCTCTATTACTCAGGAATTCCCCCCATGAGCCTTAAAACCAAGCAGAAGGAATTTTAGGCCCCCCTTTCATTTGTTTGTTTGAGAAAAAAAGCTAGGGTGGTCCGTCAGACATCCGGAGAACAAGACAAGGCGTCATTAACAGAGTCCCACCTTGCCAAACAGACTCACTCGCACACATGTCATCCACAACCCTGATTTATTCACCCACTGACAGACAAACAGACAAACACAAAGACAAACACGGTCTCTCTCGCTGTGTTGAGGACACTTGCTCTGATTAAAGCAGTGTTCCCCATCCTGGGGGGCGTCCCGGACCAAACAGACTCACCCGCCCCCCCTTGGGGGGACGCCAAAAATCACTGGGTGGACGTGAGGCCTTGTCTGTTTGAAGGTAGTCCACAATTTTAAACATGTTTCAAAACATTTAAAAAATAGCAAACCTACGAGTTCACAATGTGTTGCATCACTTGTAGATGGGCTATTTTCACTATTCATCATGCAACAAGTATGAATAGTGTGTGTGTGTGTGTGTGTGTGTGTGTGTGTGTGTGTGTGTGTGTGTGTGTGTGTGTGTGTGTGTGTGTGTGTGTGTGGGTGTGTGTGTGGGGGGGGTCTCAGCTTTTGTCAGATGTAAGAAGGAGGGGCTACAAGGAAAAAAGGTTGCACTGCTCTAAAGCAAAAGCAAACTTGAACTTCACCCAAGAAAGACCTTAAAGATAACGTTAATCAAGTCTAGCATGATCAAATAAACTGAAAATAACTAAGAGCCTTCATGAACACAAAGCATTACACATGTCAATCTGGGAACCCATCGCCAAATAAAAAGGAAAAACAGCACCCTCTGCTGTTTTTTACTCTTTCACTTGGCTCTGGGAGGAGCTCAACGTAGCACCCGTGCGCAAGGTCTACCCTCAGCGCTCCACTTCCGTGGGTGCGCTTATGTTTTCATTCTCACTAACAATATTTCTACACGGAACACTAACACCACTTCTCCCAGAGAACATGGATCGTTTTGAATATAAGCCTACTTGTTTCTATGATGAAAGAGCAAGTTAAAATGTGAATATCTTTCCGTGGTTTTGTCTGCTCCGAGGACGCCATTGTTAAATGAGTTTCGGTTTGTTTTCAGTGGGAAGCGAGAGCACAGACAGTAAATCCCGCCCACTACATTTGATTGGGTAAAGCGCGGCCTGCTTCCTGATCTGAAGGCACCCCCACTTGTAGGCCAGTGCGTACACGTTATGACGAACCCCCCCAACAGATTCAAGCGGAGAGCAGAATCTGTTCTTGAGATATTACACATGTTAAAGGTTTATAAATCCAACATTAAAAAAGTCCCAACCCCCCCCCCCCCCCCCCAGATAGGGCAGATAGACTGAGAGCTGACGCCGGGTTGGAGGAATGTGAGTAAAGACAGTGTCACCCTGTTGTGGCCCATTTAGCCACTTGAACCCCAGCATTCGTACTCTGGGGGGGACATTAGCCGAAAATAGCCGATCTACAAGCTCACAGAGATTTGGTGTTGACAGAAAAAAAAGTACAGAGCCGACTCAGGTCCAGTTGACTAAGTGCAGAGGGTTTAAGCGGGATCTCTCCATAGACAAAGAGAAGACAACTGGTGTGAAAGGATTGAGCAGTGGGAGTGGAGAGGGAACACGGTGGCAGAGCGACACAGACACATAAGCAGCTGTTCAGACATCAGTAATGGCTGTGATGTGAAATAAGACCCTGGATGTTGGTCTCCTCAGTTATTGATGTCACTGGCACCTTTCCAACTTCTTCCCTCCTCCAGCACCCAGTAAGGATGGTAAGGGGAAATCAATCGGCAGTAGAACGCCAATATCATCATATAAGTTATGAAAATGATCTGCACAACGCATAAATACCACAAGTCCATTTGTTATTGTAAGTTATTGTCCGTGAATAGGATTTAAATCTTGGCATAACATGAAGGCAGTGTCCCTGGAGGAATATAGGAAATGTTTGTTGGAGTTTTTCAATATTTTGAGCACCCGCTGTGTAATGTGTATCCACTAACCATAAACAACCCCCCCCCAGCTCTCTCTTCCCTTTGCATGTGCATAACAGTGTACGGCAGCCAACAGTGGGAAGCATGCATGGGCATGGGAGGGCGTGAGCAGATTTTAACCACTTGAGCCTTATTTTATACAGTGCTTTGTGGTAAAATGGTGTCGCATGGCAGAATGAGCCGATCTACAAGCTTGTGATCTTCTAGATTGCATTTTTTCCCCCATTTTTTTAAAGATATTTTTTGGGGCTTTTTCTGCCTTCTATTGATAGGAACAGTAGACTGACAGGAAATGGGGAGAGAGATGGGGGGGGGTGACACGCAGCAAAGGTTGTCGGGATCGGGAGTCGAACCCGCAACACACTGTCAGTCAGCCTAGGTGACCAGACGGCTATGCCAACAGTCCGGGCCACATTTTCGTTATTTTTGAACATGTTCGCCTATAATGACATGGCCAAAATAGAGGCGCTAGGTTAAATATGGTTAAAGAGCGAGAGAGGGGCCAAGTGTTTCAACAGATCTGGGAGCATCTTTATTGGACAGCGTAATTAAGCTTCGTCGCACGACAGTGTCGCGCCTTGCAAGTGGCCGACTTACAAGCTGGCAACAGGTCGTGACTGTCATACGAGAAAGTATGAATCAGGCTTTAGAAGACGCTTTGAGGCGTGGCCAAACGTTGACAACTCACTTTAGAAAGGAGGGGGGAGGAAGAAGACAGCATGGTCAATAATGTCAATTATCTCAATGACTTATTTTCGGGTGATGTTTTTGATAAAAAACATCACACAATGAAGCAGCGTACATAAAGCCATTTGCATTTTCCATATTCATTTCTCTCTCTGTATGGCAGCTGGAATCACCGAGTCATGTTTACACAGGCAGATATTTTTAGAGCAGAAGGGAGCTTATTCAGTGCTAGACAGTAGCTGAGCAGATATTATGCAGCAGCCTGCCTCTGCACAGTCTGCACACATGGCATTCTCATGACCTGTCAGCATAGAACCCACTGTTTAAACACTTAACCATTCAACCACTTCACCCACACATTATTTTACCCATTAAGACCTGAGGCAGATTCTAAAATGCCTTCTAAACCAGTAGTTCTCAAACTTTTTCGTGCCATGGACCCCCAACTTGATATGTGTTTGGCCGCGGATCCCCCATTCTGAAAATGTGTTAAGCCAGGGACCCCCATAAGAAGATTTGTGTTAAAAAAAATCAAAATTATGAAAAATCTTCCAAACACTTTCAATATTTTTCAAAAATGTTCAAAAATCGCAGATGTACAGTACTGAAGCTCGCAGCGCGGCACGAAGTGACACGCTGTGAGCTTGTACATCTGCTATTTTTGAGAGCCACTGTTCTAAATCCTAAGAGTTTTCTGAAAAGCTTATGTTGCTATATATATATAGCTAAAATCTAAAATGACACAGATACAGGAGGTGAATGGAAGAATAAAGCAGTTTCACACTATTCTTCATATTATTGCGAATGCCTTTTTTATCTCTCAAAATGTATCTGGTTGTGTTCTGTTGAACCGAACACAACCAAAGGACCGCCCCAAACCATCTGAAACTGAATGTCATGTCAATTAAACTGAAAATTCTAATTCAAATGTAAATCCAATTTGCATAGGTTGAAGGTAAATCTAGCTAACAGTGAAGGTGTAATTACCCTGCTGCAGACTGTCAATAACAGAACGAATCTATACCATATCTCACCAAGCCACAGCCCCCTGCCATATCTTTGCTGTCGGGGCAGAAACCTTGTATCTCCATATTTCAACTTTGTATGTTATTTATTCAATTAATGCCCTTCTTCATCATACAAGAGTGGCACACAAAAGTACTGAAAGTAGCCGATCTACAAGCTCACAACGCGTCGTTGTTGAGCATGCAGATCGGCTATTTTCGCCATTTAAAAATATATTTTTTAAATAATCATAAAAAAGGAACATACAAGGTTTCCAACCCGAAAACCGTGAAATAAACAAATACCATGCAGAGTAGTGACAGGATAGTAGTACTGAGGGACACCTGGGTGAATTTCCGCAGGCTTCGAGGCCAATGATGTGTCATCTACTAGAAATAATGGAAAAATTCACGCTTCTCATTTCCCATGGGAGACTCTAGGCTGAGCTCGAGCATTTGTTAATGCAAATGCCCCGAGTGTTTTCATGAAGCACATTTAGCATGCCTGTTTGCTTGGCTCGCTGACACAAAGCAACTCAATCCACAGAGGAAGACAAACAGCTACTGGATAGGCATGGGGGAGAGAGAGAGAGAGAGAGAGAGAGAGAGAGAGAGAGAGAGAGAGAGAGAGAGAGAGAGAGAGAGAGAGAGAGAGAGAGAGAGAGAGAAAGGATAAGAGAGACAGAGAGATTCTGTTTCTATACTGTACTACTGGCTGAGATGACAGCAGTAAAGCATACAAAGGAATCGCGTCAAACCAATAACAAAAAGCCAGCCATCATTCCAAAACAAGCCAACAAATCAAGTTAGCCATTATGAATAATAAACATACTGTAAGTGGGGCATTAGCATGCTATCACATCTGCAGGTGTAGCTAGAGTCAGCCGGGTCTCTCTCTGTTTTGTAATTACACAGCAGAGGTCAAAGCTCTCATCTTTTCCGCCCACCTATTCAGGGAAGGGAAAATATCACTTTCTTCCTCCTTTCCTCTCTTGCTGCCCCTCGGTCTCGGAGGGGCACTGACCACACAGCAGGAGAGGACGCATATTAGCTACTTCAAATGTAATCCAGTTTAATATCAGCCCACATACCGGCCCAGAAACACTGAGGAAATCCCTAACCGTTTGATTAGCCTGACGGCTTAGAGAGAGACGAATGGCGATGTGATTATCCTATCTCCTTTGTGGTCTAAAATCACAGAACCGTAAGATAATCTACAGTATGGTAGCAAAGTTTGAATGCTTGATGTGTAACTGAACAGAAGTATAGGTTGAAAAAACTAAACTAACGAGCAATTAGAGTTCGAATGTTAAAACAATAAGCCTACAGTATGTGCAATCAGCACTGGCTAATCTATGACAGTGGGATGCACCGAGTTGCTTCAAAGGCCTGGGGTAAAGCTCGAGTTGTACTTGATTGCACGCCTTGCGGCGCACTTAAAATAGCAGATCTACAAGCTCACAACGCGTTGCGCAGTGGCACATTGGGAGCTTGTAGATCTGTTATTTCAGTGCTCAACACCGGAGTGCAGATAAGTATAGATCACCCGTAAGCTGGTTGAGAGAGAGTGTGTGTGTGTGTGTGTGTGTGTGTGTGTGTCGGGTGAGGGGCGGGTCTTGGCACACAGACAAAGGGAGCTGGAGGGATTCGTGGGGATGGCGCTTCGGCATTCAGCCAGTCAGGAGGTCTGGAGCGGGGTGGGGGCTATGAAGGTGGGAGGGTGATGGAGAGTCTCCATCATCCCTCCAAGCAAACACACGCACACGCGCACGCACGCACGCACGCACGCACGCACACACACACACACACACACACACACACACACACACACACACACACACACACACACACACACACACACACACACACACACACACACACACACACACACACACACACACACACACACACACACACACACACACACACACACACACACAGCTCCTCATAAATCACTCATGCTCTCTGCAGTCTGAATACCTGCCAGTGGCCACTCTTTTTTTTCTTCTTTTTTTCTGTATGTTACCTCTCATATATGTAGCTTTTCCATCAACACAGTGTGTGTGTGTGTGTGTGTGTGTGTGTGTGTGTGTGTGTGTGTGTGTGTGTGTGTGTGTGTGTGTGTGTGTGTGTGTGTGTGTGTGTGTGTGTGTGTGTGTGTGTGTGTGTGTGTGTGTGTGTGTGTGTGTGTGTGTGTGTGTGTGTGTGTGTGTGTGTGCATGTGTGCGTGCGTGCGTGTGTTGTTGTTTACTGCTGTCTGGGTGACATGTCAGCCCTATTTACATTTACACTCGAGCGGAGCTGCAGTTAAGTTCACACACAAATGACAGCCCACGGTAGGATCTGCAACACGTTTTACAGTCATCCTCTGTCTGCTTGTCTTTCATCTTTGACAGCCCCCTGGAATCTTCCTTTGCTTTAAAGTCTAATTCAGCGGCCCGCCGTTACAAAAGGACTACAATTCGCCGTGACAATCTCCTGTGCATAAGAAAGGTGCTGGATAGTCGCCCATCCAGTCATAAAAAGACAGGATGTACAAACACATAATGTGTATAATGTACACTATTTGTTTCGTTTGCTATTCTCCACCTCGTTTTGTTTGCTCCTGCTGTCCCTTTTCTGAGCACGACACTTCATACCGTGTCTCCAAATCTTTTCCAGTGCTTCCTGAGGTCAATTACAGTCGTGCCGAGATGAATGGGACTGAGGAAAAATAAATTACGCCTTAACAAAGCCTAAACTCTTTCCAATTAATGCTGGAGAAAAAGCAGGTCATTTCGATTGATCCTGAAAACCTATTTTGTAACAGGGGGCTTTTTGTGATGTGTTGCCTGGTGACAGGGGTGTGCGCTGGGGGAAGGGTCCACTGTACCAGGCTGTCATTCATCCAAATGATGAAAAGCTTCCTGAGTCTAAGCTAATGAGGAACTGAGAGAGAGAGAGAGAGAGAGAGAGTATGAGTGAGAGAGACGGTCAAAGAGAGAGAGAGAGAGAGAGAGAGAGAGAGAGACAGAGACAGAGAGAGATGGTCAAAGAGAGAGAGCAAGAGAGAGAGAAAGAGAGAGCGAGTGAGAGATATGGTCAAAGAGAGAGAGAGAGAGTATGAGTGAGAGTGAGAGAGAGAAAGAGAGAGTGACCATCAAAGAGATAACGTTATGAACAAAACAGGGCTTCCTGGACCGATAGACGAATTGGAGGGGCGATGGGGCCCCCCTCCTACAGCGGCCCCCCAACCGTGAACTCACACAAATGGTCGTCAAGCAAATAAGAAGTGAAATTTATAGAGGGAGGCGGTGTTGCAGGATGAGTTGGTGGGGGGCTTTGTCCAGTGTATGTGTGTGTGTGTGGGGGGGGCAATAAAGAGGCTGCAGTAACGTTAATCACACCACCCATTGTATGACAGTGGCACTAGTCAGAGTTCTGTTGGAGGGGAGGTGCAAATATTGCACAAAAAAACCCTCAAAACCCTGCAGAACAAACGGACCATGAGTCTTAACACACAAACTGAAAAAAGAAACAAATAATAGTCTTTGATCCTCATCAGGCTATAACACTGGGCAACGGTTCTTTACCAGCGCTCTGAAAGGAGAAGAAGAAAAGATGTTGCTTAGGTCCAAAATGGAAAACTCTACACCCTATCAGTGGGCCCGAAAGGGATGAAAGGGAGCTTAGATGTTTCAAATCCCTCTTGGTTGGAATCCAACTCTGAGACCTCGTGTCAAAGACCTAAGACATAAGAGCCTCGTGGATTAAGGCTTGGACTACGGGTAGAGACTATACCGCACTGGACAATTTGCTGGAGCAAAGCTGGAGTTTGAGGTTCTGTACGCCTGGTATACGATACACAGCCTGAGCCTGGTGACAGCCATCTCTCATCTCAATCTATCGTCTTATCACTGTCCTTCACTGAGAAGGGACACCCACCCAACCCCACCCTCCTCCATACACACCCAGACACACATTAAAAAATATCCATTTGGCCTTGGAAAAAAGGGGAAATATGGATTTTGCTTCGTGTAATACATTGCCCTAATGTGGAAAGCACAAGACCCTAGTGATTTGTAATGATTCCAAGATCAGGCTAGATGTCAAGCAGCACGTCTGTAGGTGCTATCAAAGACCCATTGATTTGACTTTAAAAGCCCTGGGGCTTTTCCCCCTGCGTGACAGAAAATAAAATGGACCTCAAAGAAATGGTCAAAGTTGCAGCATAAACCAATTAGAACATTACTCCCTTACGGCAATTATCCCAAACCACTGCAGATATAAGTATGCAACGAGGGCCAATACAAGGAGCATTTTACGCTGTGGGAAGTTCATTTCTTAGAATTATAATCCCTTTGAAGGGTCTCTGGGGGGTGAGTTTGCAAGGAAACAGCTTTTCGCTGTCTTGATAGTTGTAAAGCTTCACTGGAGAGCAGTGAATACATAAATACTAGTAAATAGTTACTCTTAAGTATTCAAAAGTACAATTTACGAGGTACATTTTATTGTTAATATCAATGCACTGCTGCATCGAAATTTAGAATATTTCCCCAAAAAGGAAAAGAAAGTGGTTAATTCATAACGCATTTTTTGAAGTTTGGGTCCCTTCCTTGAAATGTAGTCAAACGTACACTATTTCTATTTGAAATATAGCCAAGTGAAAGTCGTGAGCTTGCAAAAATAAATAAATAGTGGAAAAAAAGTACAGTACTCAAGTACATGTACTTAGTTACTGTCCACTACTGCTGGAGGGAGAGGAGATGGTTTCATCAGAGGAAAGACTACACTCAGTGCGCACCCCTCCTAGAGACCCTCAACCAACCAAAAAGGTCAGAGGCCAGAGGTCAGAATGTAACCTTTGGTAATCCTAGTTCAGTCCCTCTCTAATCAATATGAGTCAAAGAGAAATGGTAGAGGTGTGTGTGCCTGTGTGCCTTTGTGTGTGTGTGTGTGTGTGTGTGTGTGTGTGTGTGTGTGTGTGTGTGTGTGTGTGTGTGTGTGTGTGTGTGTGTGTGTGTGTGTGTGTGTGTGTGTGTGTGTGTGTGTGTGTGTGTGTGTGTGTGTGTGTGTGTGTGCGTGCGTGCGTGTGTGGGTGCGCGGGTGTGTATGGGCAGGTTTCCTTGAACTTGAGCTGTAGTTGTCTGCACATTGCAAACAGACCCACATCCCTATGGCTTCCAGGTTACATTCATCAATGGGAGAAAACTTCTTTTTGGTTTTCAACAAAATATATCACTTACACTACCTTTAAATTGTTTCTGATTCTGTGTATTTCTCCTTTTGGGCTGCTACACCATAGCCACACAATCACATGCAAGTCAATGTAACAGACAAGCTACCAGAGGGATAAAAAGGTGATGGAGAGCAATCTGTCAATGAAGGGATTTAATTCTACCCGCAACTACAGTACATCTCCCACAGCCACTTGCAACAAGTATTCAATAAGAATTCATGCAAGATCCTCATTCAGGACTTTCCCTTGTTATAGAACGAGAGAGGATTTTAAATGGAGTCTACGGAGTGATCTTTCAGAGAAAGGCTGTTTAGGGAGGTCTTAAAGGTTTTGTGTGTTGGACAGAGCCAGCGAGGGAGCAGGAGTGACTTTTCCCTTTGGCCATCAAGACGCTCCTAGTAACCTCCATACCCCACTGAGCAGAAAAGCCACATGGCCACAACAGCACAGCGGTATGCTGTCTACGCACAGGCCAGGAATCAACAGGCTTCTACCAGGCTTTGTCTATCTCTTTGTTACCAAACATATGACAGGAGGGGCTTCAGAAACCCTTAACTCTGTACAGAGCTCTGCTGTAACATCTCAGCATCACACCAAACCAGACATTGTCCACTGGACAATGTCTGGTTCGGTGTTCGCTCTATGCACATTTAAGCGGAGTCATGCATGTGTAAGACAGAAGCGGAGAAAAATAGCAACATAGAGACAGACAGACAGACAGACAGACAGACAGACAGACAGACAGACAGACAGACAGACAGTTGTTGCTTATAACCTTGGCTTTCTTCACTCAAGCCAACAGATTTAAGCATGTTCTGCACGAACCATGGCAGCAGGGCTGATAACTCGATAGGGAATTAAAGGGAATTCAAATAAGAGCTTTGTGGGTAGAACCACAGAAAATTGATCTTTGGTGCCTCCACCAGTGAGTGGGCTGCCGGGGGGGGCTTCAAGCTTATTGCTTTTCCCACAAAGCATACTGAAGACCCTCAGCATGGAGGCTTGCTAATGATAAACTCCAGAGAGTGCCAAAGACTTACAGTACATTGCTAAGCAGCGCTGTAGATGTGCAACAACTGCATCACACACAAAGAGTGAAATGCTGTGATTTTTCTCAGTAACGTTGTGATGCTTCATTTATGCTCCGTCATACGACGATGTTGCACACCGAAAACAGAAGATCTACATGCTCACAGCGTGTCACATTCACAACGCGTTGTGAGCTTGCAGATTGGCTATTTTTCGCTTGCGACACCGTCGTATGATGAGGTATAATTTGGACTTAAAGCGGTCTTGTCTCCTCGCAAATCTTTGGTCTGAGCTAGGCTTAAAAGTGTTCAAACTGCAGCACAGCTGTTATCAAGCCTTTCACAGCATTTTCATGCCCCCTGAGGAAAAAAACACAATGCTTGACCACACAGAGAAATAAGACACTTACTGGCTGCCTGAACGCGGGCCTTGCGGCTCACCAGGAGGCCAAAGGAATTTTGGGCCATGCACTCATAGTCCCCCTCATCAGACGAGCCATCGGATTTGGTCTTTTGGAAGTGACCAATGAGGTGCGAGCCGTTGATGAAGGTGGTGTGATGTTGGTCCTGAGTCAGAAGCAGGCCGTTCCGCCTCCACTGCGTGCTGATTGGAGGGATGCCGTCCACCTGACAGTGGAGCATGAGAGGCTGCTCCTGTACTGCAATGATGTCACTGGGCTCCAAGGTGAAGGAGAGCTCTGTTTCACATGTTACACCTGGAGATACACACACACACACACACACACACACACACACACACACACATACATTAAATGTACAGTAGAGTACAGTACAGTACAGTTCAGCATGCTGTGGCACTTTCCCTTGTGTAGATTGGTCAGCTACAGCTGCATCAGCCCTATGAATGATAACGGTTCGCTTCGCTGTGCTTTTTTTACCCTCACCCAGGGCAAATAAATGCTAGGTACGTGATAACATTTTTACAGCATATTGCCATTATAGACACCAATTAACATTTTATTGTGCAAGTACTTACTGTACCTGCATAAAGCCCAGTACATTCCTACAGTACATCGTTAGCCACGTTATTTTTCTAATCAATATTTTATATGAACTGCAAAACGTAAAAAATGGGCTAAACTGTGTTTGTGTCACAGATAGACTCAAAACAGTCAGAAAGACCTTTGGGGCTACTACCAGAGGCCACGTGTGTACAGTCAGAGCATGTGCGCGCGCACACACACACACACACACACACACACACACACACACACACACACACACACACACACACACACACACACACACACACACACACACACACACACACACACACACACACACACACACACACACACACACACACACACACACACACACACACACACACACAGCCTTGTATAGTCCAGCAACTTTATAATACGAATAAAACACAATGGATTATAAAATATCTCTCAATAGCAAGGTTCGGTTACAAGCAAACCAACCTTTCAAGAGTTCCTTCACAGATACTCCCATTTTACCCGTCGGTTTCTATTGCCAGCATGTACCATGCAGCGACTATGCTGTCAATCTGTTTGGAGATGACAACTGAAAGCCCCACTCATTCTCCCATTATGGCACATTGCACTCCCTGCTGGGCACTTTGAGACGTGTCCTCACACTGTAATCACCCGCAAGGTCAGCCATCAAAGCAGGGAGTAGAAACATAGTGATTACGTGATTCTCCTTGAAGCATCCTTCTACTGCCACTGATACAGCTGGAATTTCTGCCGGTGCTTTTCGCGATAATATTATAACCTGAAGCAATCAAAAGTAAATAAATAAATAAATAAAACAACCAAGCTGTATCCATTTTTCAGGAGTGAGCAGGAGGTTTCTAGGCAGTAGGAGGGAGATTTGAACTCCGTCACCAGTTTTCGTGTGCCTCGAGCCACTGGTGTTTTTCATCTTTCACCAGTGGCGACATTAGGGGAGGACTCCGTTCCTCTCCCGCTGACCTGCTGACATTTGAGCCGAGCTGAGGTACAGAATATCACGCATCAAAGCTGACTTGAAGACAGGATACCCTCCATACCAAATCCTCTCCTATCTGTCACTCTCTGGACAGATTCAGTGAAAGAGGCAGAGAGAGAAGAGTGTGTGTGTGTGGGAGTGGGGGCACAGCAGTGGGTCAATGTGTAATCTCACTGTGGCTCGTAGTCACTCAGCTATATCTGTATTTCCACTCAGGCTGAACCTGGCAATGAGGTTAATTGTCTACCTGGTCAAATCCACAAGTAAGACTAAAGGGGAAAAGCAGTAAAAACAGAAGCACGTATTTAACTCCCTTGCACTTGTACTCTCTTTCCATATCTCTCTCTCACACACACACACACACACACACACACACACACACACACACACACACACACACACACACACACACACACACACACACACACACACACACACACACACACACACACACACACACACACACACACACACACACACACACACACACACACCAAAGTTCTGTGACTACTACACCGGGGCCCTAACAAAAATAATGTCTGTTGTTAGTTATATATGCCCACTAGTTCACAACTGTGTGAGGATTTTAGTGGTTGCGGTGTCTTGGGGCAAAGAAGGGGGGCTGAGGGAGAACAATAAATAAAGGATGTAAACAGGCTGACCTGACTTGGTACCATAAAAGAGGAGCTTAGCAGGCTCTCCAGGTATCACGTTTCAGCCGCTGATGGACTAAAGCACTACCAGCCTCTGCCCCGGGCCCTGGAATCTGGAGGGGGGAGGGGGGGGCTGGGGGGCCGCAGCAGCACAGGGGTCAAAACAGAGAACCTCCGGCGTCATCCCTCAAATTCCGAGTCCCAGAAATACTCCCCCTTAGGTGCATACGAGGAATGCATTGACATGTTCGTCCATGAGGATCACATAATGAACACTGAGGGAGAGACATATTCCCATACCTCTCCCCTCCGCTCTTTCTGCTTCCTTTATCTCTCTCTCTCTCTTGCTCTCTCTCTCTCTCTCTGTCTCTCTCTCTCACAAGGAGGGGGTAGTGGAGAAATGTTTAACCCTTAACTGGCTGGCTGCACTGCTGCTTCCCAGAGCCCAAGTTGGTACACTACACCAGCGGTTCCCAAACTGGGTCCCCAATTCATTTTTGGGGTGGGGGGTCCCCAGATGATTAGCTGAATGTGCAACATTGTTTTCTCACTCAACAGTAAGCAAACCAAGCTACCGTATAAATTTGTCTACTTCACACCTTTCACTGCACTACAGTACTAGTGCTGCCCAGAGCCAGGCAGGCAGAGCCACGCAGAGACCATTCAGGACACTGCTTTGCGCCTCTGCTGCTCCAACAAAGCAAAAGTGTTTGCCCACAGGAAGCACCTCGCAAAAGAGAGAGAAAGAGAGAGAGAGAGAGAGAGAGAGAGAGAGAGAGAGAGAGAGAGAGAGAGAGAGAGAGAGAGAGAGAGAGAGAGAGAGAGAGAGAGAGAGAGAGAGAGAGAGAGAGAGAGAGAGAGAGAGAGAGAGAGAGAGAGAGAGAGAGAGAGAGAGAGAGAGAGAGAGAGAGAGAGATACAGAGCACACAGTGCCCGAGGAAACACAGCCAATCAGTCACGCTTCATGTTAGGAGCAAAACATGGATGAGGCTCAATATGAAAAAAAAACTTCCACTATATATTAATGCTTCAGGACACCAATGAGGCTATGAAGTAGACAAAGGTGTCAAAATGATATCTTCTTTTCATGAAAGAGTTTAGACTGTTCAGTCCCCTGCTATATTAATAATCGATGTTATCCAGCCAAAGTGCAAGCAGTGTCCGATGCTTGCACTGTAAAATCCTCAGTGTTAATTGAGAGTGGACACATGTAACCAAATGGAAGGGTCCATTGGTTACATTTGTCCACCCCAGAGTTTCAAATGGACAAATTAACACTCAGGATTTCACTGTGTGTGGTTTGAATCAACATGCCCAATGTGTTACTAGCAAGGCTATTCAATGGCTTCATTAGTGCACTGCATAAATCTCAGATGAACCATTTATACATGCATTAAATAAGCTGCCATTTCCTGCGTTAGAAAGAACTTCTTCCGCTTTGGCTTTGTAAATGAATAAAGCATATTTGAAAAGATTGGCATTCGACTGATTGGCAAACAAATGAGGGCTTCGAACGGTACAAAGAAAAAAAGACCATAGAGAATCATCCTGAATTGAATGCTATCTCTGAACCTGCAGATCCAATAAGAGTAAAAGAGGGCTAGGCAAGGTAAGAGCATTTAAAGACTCACTACTGATAAAGAGACAGAGGGACCACTTGATTAACCCATTCAATACGGAAACGCATACTGTGTCATTTTAGATTTCTTTGGCTGTTCAAAAATAGCACAAGCTCATAGCGCGGCTATGAGCTTGTAGATCTGCTATTTGTGTGCAAATCCTGAAAATGTGTGCAAATCTTTGAATATATATTTTTTAAAGAAAACATTTGTAAAATATTTTGTTGCAGGGACCTCCGGAAGCAAAGATTTGAGTTACAAGTGTTCGCTTTAAAAATATGTATATTCAAAGATTTGAACACATTTTCATGATTTTTCGAAAATAGCAGATCTACTGTATAAGCTCTGAGCTATGAGCTTGTATATCTGCTATTTTTTAATAGCCAATGAAATCTAAAATGACAGAGATGCGTTCCCGTATTGGATGGGTTAACACACCTCAGCGCTATGGTGGTGTGTTACAGTTTAAAGTCTGCTCGTGTGCATGCGTGCGCACATGTGTGTGTGTACTTGTATTACTATACTTGTGAGGGTCAAATGTCCCCACAAGTATAGTAGAATTTGTGAAATGGACATTGAGCTATTTCCTGGTCCTCACAAGCTAAATGATTGTTTTCTGGTTTCAAAAATATTTAGGTTTACAATTAGGAAAATAATCAGGTTGGGGATAGTTAGGATTAAGCATTTAGAGAGGTTTAGGGGTTAAGATTGGTGTTATGCCTCATTTATAATTAAATACTCCAAAAATGCACCAAAAATAGCCAACCCATTGTGAGCTTGTAAATCAGCTATTTTTGGCTTTGGGTTACGGTTAAAAATGTGAAAAAATGGCATTCATAAAATCACTGTCCTACAATGTTGATGCCCTCAAAAGCATATTAATACAAACCTGTGCGTGTGCGTGCGTGCGTGCGTGCGTGCGTGCGTGCGTGCGTGCGTGCGTGCGTGCGTGCGTGTGCATGTGTGCACGCATGTGCGCTATTCATCCTGCATCCATGTATGGAACATGTGGGGAGAGGAAGGCATGGCTTTAGAGAGGGCAGTGGGCACATCAATACACATACGCTCATGCATGCACACATGCATAGATTGCACATGCATAACCAATACGCTGAGACACATACACTACACACAGATGCGTGCAGAAACGCACAACCTCACACACGCACCCCATCTTCACGCTCTTTTTTTATTGGAGGAAGGACACCCTAGCGTGTAGGATTACATCTGGGCAAGACCCAGAAAGCCTGTTGCCTGACAGAGACAAGTGCTGGGCTAAGTGTGGCTCATGCCCTGGCTTACTATTGACAGATAAGTGTGGCTAGCTAGCAGCAGAGGTTTACTGCTCCCACTGTAACACTGTAACGTGAGGATCACACACTGGCTACTGACAGCTCCACGTACTGTAGTTAGCCGAGAGAGGTAGCAGTGACAGAGCTAAGTGAGCTTGGGGACGTGCCACAGGCTTCCTGTTGACACCAGTGTGAAGCCTTAATGGGCTACTGACACAAATAGGCGTCTTATGACAGCTTGTGAACCTACAGCTTTTTTTGTCTTACTTTAGTACAGTGGCTTTCAACCCTTTTCATATCAAGGTCCATTATTTCTTTGGCATTTGAGCCACGCACCACCATTTGATGAGATTTAGACTCTCAGACCCAAAACTTAGAATATTTTGTAGTCGTTGTATAAGATTTTGACCACAATTCCATGCTGTATTGATGTTGGTACCATAGGAGAGATAACAGGCAAACATTGATCAAAATAACAATTCTTTAATTAAGTAATGCAGATGTTTAACAATAATTTAATTCTTGAGAGCGTAAAATGAAACCAAATGGAAACCATTGGTTTCATTTTACGCTCTCAAGAGTTAAAGGTCTATAAGGGTCCATTTGGTTACCAACTCTCCATAGCTGGGGACCACCTGGAACCCCCTCAAGGACCACTGGTGGTCCCCAGACCACTGGTTGAGAACCATTGCTTTAGTACACTCAATTATAACCACTAACGAAAACATAAGTGGTCTAAGTCTTTGATTTTCCGAAAGCAGACTAAACTTAAGTCTCATGCAGACACAAGACTTTAATGTTGTTAAATTAGGAAACTAAATGTTTGTACAAGGTTGAGATAGTGACTGATCACTCATCTAAAGTTTAGCTGGTAGAATCGTTATTGTTTAGATTCTAAACAATACAAATTCTATCAGCGTACAACTGTTGTTCACATTACATTAAAAAGAGCCACCCTTATGAGGTACATCCCAAAGAAATGCAATGGAAGAGAAGCCTTGTGCTGTTTCATACTGTATGTCTGACAGTTAACAATCAATATTCACCCTATATCCACGGAAAACACAGTGTGAACACTCTTTATATTTGCAGTCTCTCTGACAGGCAATCTGCCAGGTAAATTATTAATCAATGCCCTTCCATTTGAACCACTTCAACACTCAAGCGAGTATAGTTTTAACTGGGAGGGACGTTTCCTGATATAAGAGCAACAGATTAATCAAAACTCTACTGAACCTTGTTATGAGGATCACAAAGAAATAACTGCTGTACAGTAGAAAAACATGGAAGATGAAAATGGAAAAACAAGGATTATGTGTCGAAAACAATCAGGGCACAGATATAAAACATTGAATTTCCCTGAATCAGCTTCCCCGTGCCACAGTTGAACAAGAACTTAGTTTAGAGATAACAGCATTGTTACTGTCACTGCAAGTGGAATCCATTAAAAACGTTATTTGGGAATATTGCACACAAAAAGATAGCTCCCTCCCTCCTGAATTAATCATTACAATACATATTTAATCTTGGCAGTCAAGAAAGCTCCCATTGCAGTCTTGCTGTCAGATATCATTATTTCTATTGAAGCTTAAAAGAATTGAGTCAATATATTTAAGTTTAACTACTTGCTCAGTTGGATGATTCCATGACTTGTCTAAGATGTTTTCATGTTAAAGGTAGGGTAAGTGATATTATTTTGTTAAAATAAGTATATATTATATATCTATATTCTGATAGTAATCGTTGCTATAGTGTGTTTGTTCAGTAATAGCGGTCTCCATATCTCTCTAGCTCTTCAGTAAACAGAAAAGGCATTTTCAGGCCGGGATACCAATTGTATCCAATCAGGAGAGGAAACTCGTACAGGATACAGGATTAACAAGTGAAAGTGATGACACGAAGAGATGAGCAGACACAGAATTGAAACTAGAACACTATAAAATGATAAATGGGTACACTCATCTGTTATTAAAGAGCTGGAGAAATATGGAGACCCCTGTTATTGAACAAACAAGTCTAGCAATGTCAGAATATAGAGCTTTGACTTTTTCCACAAAAACAACATTTTGTTTTAAACTAACAATATCACTTCCCCCACCTTTAATGGAAATGAGACAAAATATTTGTTTCACCCTTTTCCCCTAACTATGGAGTAACTATGGAGTAGTAATACTGCAACATGTCTATTTGCTGTTTGTGGGTGTCTTGAGGTTCCAACCACTGTATAAATCTGAAACTATTGTGGTTTCCCCTTTCATCAACCGTCTTTGTAAATCAAAAAAAATAATCTGTTGATTCATTGTAGCCCCATCAAATCTATAAAATGATGAAATGACTTGAAAGTGCAGTGCTTGACTTTTCATACAGTATTACTGTATGTGTCAGGTAGATTAGTAAAAAGTATAGTTTTTTGGGGTTAATGTATCACAAGCCATCATTGTGACAGCATCTCACTAGACATGATATGAACCCCAGTGCACTTTTCTTCTATTCCAGGGAGCGCGTTCTGGGATCCTGTGCGTGCAGCACTTTGCAAACACTCAATAACTCCTCCAGCCTATGTGCTTTCCTGCCTTTGAATTAAGAGGCCTCACATAGAGAGAGAAAAACTGTCTATCACACCAAACAAAGGCTGAAAGCATTTTTGAAAAGGAGGAGAGGGACAAGCTTGACATTTAATCTGTACAAATATTCTTCCCAGCAGGCAATAACCACAGTCTTTTTATCTCTTCTCTCAGCAATAACCACTGTCATTTCAGCCATCCACAGGGTGCTGTGTTGAGTGTATAAAGACTGACAAATCAAGATCTCAACCTACTATGTTAAAAGTCAGCTGATATCAATGAAATATCATCACCCTGGCAAAGTATCCCTTTCAACAAACATACTAACTGGGGGGGAAACGTATCTGAAATTACCTGATGAGTTTATGACTTCTTCTCAGTCAGATGGGAGTTATTAATAAAAAGTTATTCAACAGATTGCAGCATCTTAGAAATGCATGCGTTTAGCATCCATTATTAAATGCACACATTGGTCCTAATGGATCCCTGAATGCTGAGGTAGAATCACTGAGACCCTCTTGACCATCACCAACCCTAATGTTACTTCTAGAAAGAAAATGCCAGTTCTGATATAGACTATCCTCATGTTAAAGAGAGACCACTTTGCATAGGGAAAATATGCAATATTATCAATTAAAAACGAATGCCACACAAACATTTATTATCATTATTATTATTATTATTATTATTATTATTATTATTATTATTATTATCATCATCATTACTATTATTAAGATAAAGATTCAAAACCGCCAAGAAACTCTGTTAACTGTTAAACGTGGCTGTTCAATATTAAACTGCGGTGCATCCAAAAGCGATAAGTCATAGGCTATACATTGACAATGAACTGAAAATACACAGTCTCTTTACCTGGACAACTGCACAGTTTAAAAACATGACACGCGTTTGGTTTTTCCACATCTATGTGGTTTTATTGGCTACAATTCAATATCCATAAACAGATGCAATGCAGAACCAGACTCTCAACTCAATACTCAACTCAAGACAGATCTAATAGAAATAGGCTACAACGACAAGAGAATGGTCAAGTTCAGGGTTAGTCTGCATGGCCAGTGGTGTGGTGGTGCATCTAGCCTACTTTGCAGCATGCCATGCACCACTTTTGGAAACAACAGATTCATGGCAATTCCGCTCTACAAAGGTGTTAGTGCTTCATCGCTAGTATATATGAGGAGTATAATGAGAATAACGACACTTACCGATTAAAGCATTTAGGAGTATCCCCAAAAAACATGGAACAAGGCAGTGCCTTCTTCTGGTAGCCATTTAAACACTTAGAAAATATATCCCAGTTTTACTTGAAGAAAACAACGCAAGGTGAGTGGAAGAAAAAAAGCACTACACGTCCAGCCTCAGCTCTACATGTTCCTGTACCTACAATCAATGCTACAGTTGGAGGCGAGCTGGGGTCGAACATGCTTGCGCCATTTTGCACATCTATCAGGAATCTGTCAGCATCTCGCTCTCTCTCTCTCCTCCTCTATCCCTCTGCTGTATCCCAAACCCGGCCTCTCCCTCGCTCTCTCGCTCTCTCGCTCTCGTGCTCTCTCTCTCTCCCGTTCTGTCTATGCCTCGCTCTCTCCCCCCTCCCACCCCCATGGCCCATTCGCTGAATCTGCTCTGGGAACAAAAGAGACCAGACTGCTGTATGCACTTTACAAGTCATGAGAACCCCTACAAAATCTGCTTGAGTTTAATTTTAGTTTAATTGTATTTGATCTAATAAGTAATAATAATTATATCACATATAAACATAAAATAAAAAATGATTATTTTTATTTGTATGATAAACACACAGAAGTAAGCTAAATACAATGTGAATGTCATTTAAAATAGCCTTCAGGTGTGTATGGGACACTTACAAAAAAAACATTGAATCTGTCGTTAGTAGAACATTTTTACAAAGACAACATTGTCGCTTGTCAGAGAGCAGAAAATAAGAGAAGAGTGACATCTAAGGGTCGCCACGGGCACGTCAGGTCGCTGGGGGTTGCCTACTAAAGGTACACGGATTCATGTGGTTCTCTTGCATTCGTTGTTGCCAAGAGAATAATAATGTGATAAATGGCCGGTAGGTTTCTTCTGTAAAAGATTGGGGCATGACAACAGCAGGGTACACTTACTTATTAGAGAACGCAGGAGTCAGGAGGACATCATAACAACTCCACGCACGCCTACTACCGCACACTGGATTGTTTACACACGTGATCACATCACTCCTGTGTATTAGCCTATAAAGCAGAGAGTGCCCCTGTTATCTATACTTGCGGTGTTAACAAAAGACACACACTAGCCTATAAAATATGAAGTGATAATGGACCAACATAAAACAACATAGCACATTAATTTCCATAACACGTTCCCAATAACAAATAATGTAAATGCTTTTCTATAAGACAATTACAGAACTGCAGAACTGGTGTGAGCCCCGAGGCATGCTGGGAAGTCCCTCCTATGTAAGGCTACCCGAAGGCTACACACCAGGCTACAACATCTAGTTGATGTATTTACTATTAGAATAACAACAGCAATACATGTAGTTGCTGCTTTTATTTAAATCTGTTTACCATTGATGAATCCAACACAATGACCAAATCAGGCCGATGGTAAAAAAACAACAACAACCTTACAGCAGCTCTACCTCCCTCTTGTGGAAGAAGCATACATTGAGGTCGCCACTCGTCTAGGCTTAAATATTTGGCGTTTTTGTGTGATATATCACACTAAAGAAGAGAGACAATTTTTCATATGACAGGAAAAAAGGAGAACAGGAGAATCTCTCTCTTGCCTCTCTGGCTTACTGGTAATTACAGTAGCTAACCTACATGGCAATATCCCATATGGGTCCTTTTTTCAGAAAAAAAAATCACTCAGTATTGCTATGCTCTAGCTTTTATGTAAGTAGGCCTAACTAAATTAAGTAGCAATCTAAAAGACAATCTACAACCAACAATCTCACCTGGTAGACAATTAACACCAACGATATATGAGAATAAACATAACCTCACTGGAGTTCTTCCTCCAACTCTTTTACATGAGTTATACACATATACCCTGAAGAAGACCTTTTACGGTGTCGAAACGTTGGTAAAACTAATAACAAAAAGGTATTGCATTGTGGCTACGAGCTGTGCGACCTCCTTTCTTTGAAACATGAGTTAACATGTCCCAGCTCTGTGGCCTTGTGAGCTGCCCAGGGATTGTGAGGTTTGGGTTTGATTCCCCGGGCCGGTCATACCAAAGACTGTGGGGTCATGCCTATATGTTCCCTCAGCCTTATGTTCCCTCAATACCTAACTTTTTGTTTTCATCCAAATTAGGTCCTATGTTCCCTCATCCAAAATTAGACCCTAAATTCCCTCAGCCCTATGTTCCCCCATCCCAAATTAGACCCTATGTTCCCTCAGCCTTATGTTCCATCAGCCCCATGTGTTCCTTCAGGATCATATATGGCCCTTTGATTGATTGATTGATAACTTTATTGATCATGTAACATACATCCGACCCACCATAATTAAAAGGATAACGCAAAAAAGCTTACAGCTTGTTTCCAATGCGGTCCCTTCCATAATGTGTTGGTGAGGTCACCTGTTGAGGTCCTCTGAAGGGGGGTGCAATGGTGCGCCTCGCTGGATATTAAGTTAGTGACGTCGACCCACCATCCACTGTTGACACACTAGGTAATTTTAATAAAGAATAGGCCGCGTCCGATTTGATTTAATTTGGGTTGTCATCCCTAGGCCTTAGGACAAACCTTGTGTCAAAGTTGTGTTGTGTTACGTGGTGTTGTGTGGAGTTAAATAATATGTTTTTCGTTATTTTTTAACTTATTCACCTTTCTGTAATAGGCCATGTTAAAGGTGATGTAAGTTATTATTGTTTTTATTTATTTGTTTTTTTTTTTAAATAAATGTGCTCTTTATTCTGATAGTTATCATTGGTAAAGAGCAGAGGTCTTCAACGGTTTTCAGGCCAAAGACCCCATAGCTGACAGAGATGAAGTAGGGACACCCTAATACATGGGTATTCAACAGGGGGTCCGTGACCCCTAGGGGGTCCTCAGAGTCACAAGATATTGTTGATATCTTTATTTGGTCTGAAAATATTTGTGAATCCGACATATTATTAGCAAAGAAAAAATACTACCCAACACAACCACCCCCACTGCCTGGAGGACAGTAGCAAAAATTTTTTATATCATACTTTTCATGATTATTATTGTATGGTAAATGGACTGTTTTAAAATGTGTTTTTTTTGTCTGTATGGCCATTCAAATGTGCTTTATAACGTACACAGTCACACACACCGTTAGGCTGCCCGATTTGCGACTGGAATTAGTACAGAGGACTTGTAGTAGGTTGCACCCAGAATGTGTATTTATTCACCATAGAAAATACAAAAAGGGACATGAACACCATTATGAAGCTCTTCACCCTCAACACAGGCTCCAGTCAACTTGCAAGGGGCAGCCCTTTATGCTCTAATAAGCTGATGAGCCAGCCTGGACATATCTCTTCACTGTATTCCCACTTCCCCATACACCTGATGGCCAAGCTCAGTCCCCGAATCTGGAGCTTATCAAATATGAACAGGGGAGAGAGGGACAACCAGCTCCACACCCACCCTGCCAGATGCTGTGAAACTCGTCCACGCCTTTGTCTCCTCCAGGCTGGATTACTGCATGCACTACTCATCGGGATCCCTAGCAAGAGCCTCCAGAGGCTCCAGTACATTCAAAACGAAAATACGATCGTATTTCACCCATCCTCTGTTCACTTCACTGGCTCCCCATCTCCTTCAGGACTGACTACAAGATTTCCCTTCTCACACATAAGTGCATCTACGGCAATGCCCGCCCTCCCCCTACCTCAAAGAACTCCTCGCCCCCAAACCCGCCACTCGAAGCCTCCGCTCTTCCAACACCAACCTTCTCCTTGTCCCCAACACCAACGTCCGCACCATGGGCGACCGGGCCTTCTGCTATACAGCCCCATGTCTGTGGAATGCCCTCCCCGAACACCTGAGAGCACCACAGTCCACTGATGCTTTAAAAAATAGACTAAAAACCTACCATTTTAACAAAGCGTTTTCTTAATTCTTCCTGGGCCTTTGTTTTTTTGTCTTTGCCGTGTTTTTTACCTAGTTTTAATATGACCCTTTAGTCTAGCTTAGTTGGGTCCCATGTAATTGTTTGGTTACCTGTGCTGTTTTTATGCCATGCTTTTAAACCCTGTAGCACTTTGAGATTTGCAAGAATGTAAAGTGCGTTATAAATACAAAATTCAAAACTTTCCCTTTATGCAATTCCTTGAAACTCTTTTTCTGTCATTCAGGACGTATTAAAGATTTTGTTGCAATTAGTGAGAGGTTAACCCCCATTTTTGCATTGGCCATGGTACTGTAGCACCATTGTCAACACAATAACCTTGGCAGTGACGAAGAGGATGATAACTTATCAGCCTACCGTGTTATCAGTCAACATGGGCATGCTTGGCGCCAGCACTAATCAGCACGTAATATACCCATATATTGAGATACCAGCGGATGTGTGTGCCCAGATTATGCCCATATATATCTATATCTATGGATCTATCTACCCATCTATCTATAAATTACACAAATCTCTCTTTCATGATTGTGACTGTGAGTGAGTGTGTGTGTGTGTGTGTGTGTGTGTGTGTGTGTGTGTGTGTGTGTGTGTGTGTGTGTGTGTGTGTGTGTGTGTGTGTGTGTGTGTGTGTGTGTGTGTGTGTGTGTGTGTGTGTGTGTGTGTGTGCACGCGCGTGTGTGTGTGCGTGTGTCCTTCATATATCTCGATAACCATTCAACCAATCGACTTCAAACTTGGCCTGTGAATCGTCGAGGACCCGAGGGAGTGCAGTGCTCGGTATCGGGCAGCTCTGCAAAAAATATTACTGCAAATGCCCATATGTTTGAATCAGTAGGATCTCCATAAAAGGGACAGACAGATACAGAGATTTCCATAAATCGGCTTAAAAAAGTCACACAGACAGACAGGCAGGCAGCCAGGCAGGCAGTGAGGCAGGCAGGCAGGCAGGCAGGCAGGCAGGCAGGCAGGCAGGCAGACAGACAGACAGACAGACAGACAGACAGACAGACAGACAGACAGACAGACAGACAGACAGACAGACAGACAGAGTACAACAGGTATTGCATAACCAGAGTGGCATTGTTCCCAACGGGCATCTACAGAGAGAGGAGAAGGCGGGCAGGGCACTGTGTCAGGCCCCCGGAACTGGCAGGAAGAAAACGTACACTGTGGGAGCCAATCGCAGACTGACTCAAGCCAGGTGCGACTGCTTAAATCAGCCATCCCCACACACACTTTTAAATCTTTCATATTAGCATGTAAATTGTCTAGGGTACTGGGAAGGTCAACTACAAATAGAAAAGACCAATTATTTTAGCTAGTTGGCATTAACGAATACCATTACTGAGGTTGGTTCATCAAACACTGCTTCATGACACTTAACCAATCCAAGTGCATCAATATCATAGAACAACATTTAACTGTAGTAGTAGTAGGCTATATTTATACTTTTGTCACAGACCTGAAGTTTGCTTCAGTAACTTACTCTTTGTTGTTACATTCAATCTGTGAATGAAACTGGTGCTAGTGCCCGTTGGACATACAGTATGCCTGTTCTGAAAGGGCCACTTAATTGCAGCTTTATTAAGAACCGCTCATCCAAACAAGTTCAAACTTGCTACTGCATTTCCCTGGGTCCCCAGCAACACACCTGCCAAATGTTGTCTTCATACAGTGTTCGGTTTTGAAGATGTATGATTGTATATGTAATAATAATAGTGTGGATGGCGGCCATTTAGAATTTCAGGATTGTCCCTACATGCTATTCCTTGAAACCTTTTTCCTCTTATGCAGTACATATATATATATGACACTAAATCAGTTGAGTTTGTTTTTGTTACAATTAGTGTGAGGTCAAGTGACATTATTAGTGGACTAATTACATTTTGTGATATCTTGTGTTCAATTTGAAGTTTTGGCGAAGGGTGGTGTTAGGGGCAAAATAGTCAGACTGAAAATAGTCAGGGGCCACACTGTTGACAATTTTCAAATGCTTTCGTCATACAAGGGAAGCGCTGAAAATGATTCGGGAGTAAAGTGGATGTCCCGCCTCCACTTCCATTTTGTCTTTGCAGTCACGCAAATTTGTCCAAATGTAAATCAAAATAATCTAAGCATACACAGGTATAGCTTGCTTAGCAGAAATGAAAATTCTAAAATATGTTTTAAATATATTTTTGAGAACGGAATGACTAACATCACAACTTCCTGAAATGAGCTTTCAGGGGGCTTAGTTCCAGACTCTAGCATATAATTCCATGACATGGCCATGACATTTGGTTCCATTATTCTCACGTAATGTTCCTTTCTCAATTGACTTGCTAAAAGCCTGTCCACTTGTTTTCTCTACACCTGCGAGAGAAGTAAAATGTTGACATCATTGATCGTAGAAGCATTGGTGTATAGCTTGAAACAACGGCAACAGGAAAAAGCCTGATCTCTCAATAGTATCAATGATTCACCTGCTGTCTGTGCCAGCAAATGATGCATTGATTGTAACATGCAGTACAATAGATTAAACAGTGCTCTCACAGTCAAAAAATAATAATAATAATAATATATAAATATTTACAATTGTGTTTCCTTGTGCAAATAATATAAAGATAAGCGAGTTGAAGGGAGTAAAATAGCTGGGAAATAATTATTGGAAACTAAGCACACATTAAATGAGGTGAAGCTAAATATGCTCAGTGATAATTTAACTCTGAAGACTGTACAAATGGAAACAAATGGACCTGTAAGGATTTTAGCAGAAGCTTATACACAGTGGAATAGCGGGTAGCTGAATAACAAGGCTGGGAATCTAAAGTCTAGGGTACCACTTGGATGCTGTGGATATGCAATATCCACTGCTTATTACTGGAGGAAGTAGGGATTCATGGTCAGGGCTTAAGTAAGTCTCATAAACCATCACAGAATCCATTGAAATGCGCATCCATCAGCTCTAGTGAATGAGAAGCAGTTACAGTATGCTAGTTTGAAATGCAATTCATGAGTTGCTGACCAAGGCT
Source organism: Gymnoscopelus microlampas (assembly GCF_963454915.1). Taxonomy (NCBI): domain Eukaryota; kingdom Metazoa; phylum Chordata; class Actinopteri; order Myctophiformes; family Myctophidae; genus Gymnoscopelus; species Gymnoscopelus microlampas. The sequence goes on from NC_139962.1 coordinate 25,578,347, forward strand.
ATTTAAAGAAAAAAGAAAAAACACAAGTCATCCCATTGGGCCCTGTTAACTGGTACGATGTGACTTCTGAGCTGCAGAGCACATGCAGAATCCACCATATAATAAGCCTACTGAAATGTACGGTACCTGTGGGCTTAAGTGTACGGTTCGCACTCTAAACCTAAGAGGAGAATTCTTCAGATGGTGACATTTTAGTTTAAAGGTGCTGTAAAGTGTGCCTGTGTGTGTATGTGTGTGTGCGTGCGTGCGTGCGTGCGTGCGTGCGTGCGTGCGTGTGTGTGTGTGTGCGCGCGCGTACGTGTGGTGGTGTGTGTTTAAGTAAGTGTTATAGCTCTGTACTCCCAAAGTGAGCATTGCTATAGTAGCCTATAGAGTGTTTATTCAGTAACGAGAGTCTCCCTGTCTCTCCAGCTCTTCCGTGAACAGAAAATATATTTTCAGGTTGGGATACCAATCAGGAAATACAAGATACAGATAAACATATTAAATTGGAAGTGATGAAACAAAAACATGAGCAGAAAATACAGGGTATGGAACACTATAAAATGCCTCTTTGGTAGCCTATTCTATTTTCCTCTCTGTAAGAGAGGAGCTGTGTAGTACTGTCAATGTATTGTGTGATCTGTCTATGTGTGATGTGTGATCTGTGTATTTATGTTTTGTGGGGGTGGGGGGGGGGGGGGGGGGGGGGTAAAGAAAGAAAAAAAACAAAGCAAGCATGTTTTGCAATATGGAAAGTCACCACTTGATGTCGTCGTTGCATTCTCTACTGCAGTGAGTGCAGTCACATTGGCCGTTCCTCGTGGTTTACTTGATCAAAGTGTGGTTAGATGGGCCATATTGATTATACAGCGTTGGTGTGAAGTCAGCTGATTTCACAGTTCACACTGCTGTATGAAGCCCCCTCTTTTACACAAAGCAATGGATTCATTGGGCTACACATTACAGATGAATGGCCCACCATTCTCATGCTATTCATCAAAAATGTGGAATGCCCTACCAAAAGGAGTAAAGGAGTGTAAAACCCTACTCACTTTCAAAACTGCCCTAAAGATACACCTTCAGGAGGCTGCAATTCAAAAATGGCCCCTGTCCAAGTCCTAACCTACCCCACCCCCTACCCCCCCCCCTCTCTCTTTCTTCTTTTGTACATATTTTTCACTTTTCATACCAGTAACCTGTAAGCTTATTGTATGACATTCTGTAGTGTGTATATCTGTCTGTCTCTTATATGTCATCATGATTTGTGTGCATGGGGATCTCATCTTAAACAAGCTAAGTGCTTAATGAGCTATCCAGTTTAGTAGACCTTGTATTGGGAATTTGTACTTCCATGTACTGTTATGTACTGTCATGTACTGTTCTCATGTCTTACTAAATAAAGTACATCAATCAATCAATCAAAACCACACCGTTTGATTTTCATGTAACATTAAGACGATTTGTTGTCAAACGTTGATGTGAAAGGCAGTTGTGCTGGAGTATTTCCTATTTTCAGTACTTTTACTTCGACTCAAGGCGTCGCACATACATTGTGAGCTTGTAGATCTGCTATTTTCAAAAGACTAAAACATTTTGAAAACCTGTGAAATGGGACATTTTGCATAACTAGGCCTATGTAGTAAAAGTGCATTAATCTGTGGGACTATTTGCCCTTGCTTAAGGAGAATGAAAGAGTCCAGGCATTCCTTCTCCTCAGTTGATTTTATTAAGGAGAGAAGAGAATTACTTACATGGTTACATAGGACAGGACATGGCAGCTTTCAGCAAGAAAGAAAACAGAACTCAACTCAGAGTGGATATTTATACCCAGTGTGTGTGTACATGCATGCTGTTTTCTATAGGCTTGTGCACAAGGTGTATGTGTTCTGATCCAGATGCCTAAATGTGTGTGTCCTGTGTGTGTATGGGCATGTATGGATGTACTTCAGTGTGCACGTAGGTGTGTGTGTTACAAGTGCTGAGACTATGTGTGTAAATGTGTATGTGCTAAATTAAGTAGTTTGGTGTGTGTGTGTAAGTCTATTGTGTGAGTTGGTTAAAACAATATAGTGGTCAGCTAAGGTCAGATGTCCCCTGGATACTGGACATCTGGACCTCCTAAGAGAATGGGCCCTTATCTCCTATGAAAGGGTTTAGGGTTTCTGTAACTAATCGGGAATGTCTTACTAGGCAAACTAGTAAGGCTGACCACAGTAATCAATGGACTATGTCTATGCATAGTTATATTGTAATGTGAATGCATCACAATATGGGTACTGGACATATTAGTGTATAATGGTATATGATATTATGTATGGATGTATGTAAGTACAAGGACCATGTGCTGTTTAAATGACTGTTACTCATTAACCATAGGAGCATCCAGTGTGTAGCATCCTGCGGGGGATGTGTGTCTCTAGATCTGTGCTTTGTGTGGTTCAAATCAGGCCATGTGAGTCCTTATGTGTGTTCATCTCAAGTATTTCTAGACTATATGCTTATTTCAATATACCCCACCTACTTTTACTTTTGGTACTTTAATTAAGTCCATTTTTAATGCCAATACTTTTGGACTTTTACTCAAGTAAATGTTGAATTCCAGACTTTTACTTGTAACAGAGTATTTCGGTGTATATTGATACATATATTGATACTTCTTAAATAGCTACAAAATGTGAGTACTTTTTCCACCATTGGGTCCACTATGCATGCACCAGCACCATGGATGGACGACAGTGAGTGAGCCGACGTAAAATTAAGCCTATGCCACTCCCCTTTATATCGTCTAAGCCTCCCGTCTGGAGTAACGTCTCGACCGTTGGGACTCGGATACATGTGTAAAACAAATGGATGCATCTAGCATGTAGTGAATATCATAATCATCGATTTGACTAGGTATACGTAATCCTCAGATCAGTTGTCAGTGTCAGCTGTCAGTGGAGTGAGTCGTACACTCGATCTGTAGCCTACTGCATCCTCCTCCTGCCTCCAGTTCCCACTCTCCTGGAAAGGTGAAGCTCATTGTACTGTACACACAGTAGGATAGTCGGCTAATATGAAACGAATAACGGTCAAATCGAAGGATGAAACTTTAATCGAAATGAAGAGCGCAGAGGATTCTTTCCAGACTGGAGGTAGGTTAAAGATTCATACATCAGGAACGTTAGTCTATAGGCTATTATGTTATTATTTGGATGATTCTGAATTCATAAATGTACAGTAGACGCGTTTGCCAACCTGGGGGATGTCAAGATTCAGTGCTGTTTCGCTGATCGTATTTGCATGTATCATTTCTCAAAGAGTAGCTAAGTCACTACTACACAAAGGACTTCAATTATGCCCTCGTGAATTTAAACGTGCATTTTACGTCGGGCCTATGGCATTGGTTCCCTAGCCCTGAAAACACGACTGTGATGACAGACGAGCGTCATGTGAACCATGGTTCCCAAAACTTTTTAGCTTGAGACCCAAAAGAGAATGACCCGAGCTACTGAAAAAAGCCAATCTACAAGCTCACAGCGCATTGCGGTGCGATGCTTCGTGAGCTTGTAGATCTGCTTTTTTCACTATTTCTTAAACATTTGTTTTTGAATTTATGGAATATCTTATTTAAAAAATATATATATTCATGAAATTCTTTAGGAAAATCATTGAATTTGTTTTTCATTCATGTTTTTTTTTTAAGTTTTTTTGATGTTTTGAAATAATAATAATTAAAAACAAAATGTAGGAAACAAAACATGAAGGGATATTTACTCGTGACCCATAACACTGTGTTCGCGACTCACAAATGGGTCCCGACCCACTGTTTGGGAAACGGTGGCATGCCTATAGGCCTATATGATAATTAAGAGATATATTTGTTACTATCATTTATAGCCTAAATGACCATGTTTAGAGAAAACTTGTCGACTTTGTGTGTGATGACGTCACGAGGGAACACAATTTTTGACTGGGAAAGTTTTGGCCTTGAAAAGTTTGGAATAATTAGGCTAAACATGTGCCTATGTTTACCAGGAAGAGGACAATAATGCAACATTACTTCAAATTCCTGGATAATCCCATGGCTGTTTGATATTCAACACATGCAAACAAAGGAGTACATATCATTTGATTTCATTATGCTTGTGTATCAAATCAAAGAGCACCAAGGACTAATCTTATCTCCAATCCTTTCATTTGAGGTTTGTTTGAGCATCATGTGAATTCCCTTGAAGCTTGTGGTCTGTGTAAGATCCCTATAACCAGCCTAATGTAGGTCACATTAATGGTTAATAAACCAGCCTGCTATTATAGCTCTTTTGTGGCAGAGATGCATACAGACATGCAAATTTAGTTTAGGCTTTAAGGCTCCATTGTGATACCCGGCCCCTATCAATAAAAAAAAAGTAGAATTACAAGCCGAGGAAGTAGTTAGTTTAATTTGCAATAAAATGTATTATTACCCAGTGCACTGATGCAGATCATTGTCATCACCATTCAGCTAAAATGCAGTTAGATATATAATCTTTCGCTAGAATGGAGGCAGTGCAGGCCCATGTGTACATAATATGATTGTATTTGTGATGTAATTAAAACCCTTTACCTGGTCTATGGCCCCTTAAATTAAAACAGTCTGCACTGCAGGACAGTCATAATCAAATTCCTAATCCAATGTGCTATTTAATTTAATTTAACATTTCTAAAACAGCAAAAATAGCTCACAACATGACATGTTGTAAATTGGCAATTTTTGCTATTTGTCATATGACAAAGTATAAGGCATAATGGTGCTGTCCGCTTGAAAGGTGCAAATGTATTGTAAAAATGTTTTGGCTGTGGTAATGATATATTGTTTAGGTGATGAAAGCGTGTGAGTCCAGGAGCATGGTTATGCATGTTTGTTTGTGGCATGAAGCTACCAGGGGAGGGTCTTGACTCTTGACCATACTCAGGGTCACCCTGAGTATCTTGGTCTGGGGTGCAGAAGGGGAATACAGGAACACTGGCCCCGAAACACACTCGCCCTGGGTCAAATCCGATGACCTCGGAGCGGTCGCCACCAGGTATTCCAAAACGTAACCTCAGTTAAACTATGCCTACACCTAACCTTATACCTAATCTTAACCTAAGTAAAACTATGCCTAACCCTAACCTTATTCCTAACCGTAACCTCAGTAAAACACATACAAGAATACAAGAACCGCTGGGGGCGAGCGGTCCGCTGAAACAATGGGCGAATGTATTTTGGGGCAAGCCTTCCGGTTACCCAGAAGGTGTGTGTGTGGGGGGGGGGGGGGGGGGGGTTACTGCCAGGACAGGTGGGTGGATGGGGTGTGGAAGGCCTTAAGCCTGCAGCACACTCCAACAAAACATGAACCTCGCTACCTGCTATTTGGGCATAAAGCTTTGCACGAGGGGCGATTAATGAACGATTAAGTCTTTGAAATGGCAGCTAAATTGTGAGTGAAACATTGGGCTCAAATCAGATGGATTATCTTGCATACATGCGCAATGTGTGTCTGGCATTTCCATATCCAGGTGTAAACAACCAAACAGATAAGGCATAAAGGAAGGTCTTTATGTCTTGCGCTATGCGCTCGCCCCAAAACACACTTGCCCCAATTAAAATCCGGCGACCCCAGAACGGTCGGACCCAAAAATCTGGCGACCTCGGAGCGGTCAGACCCACAAATCCAACGACACGGCCGGGGGGTCCCTATTGGGAAGTAACTCGAACTGTGCTGAGTTGGCTGAAGCGGACTTGAGCCACGAGAGGCACCCGCGAGTGAGTCGTCAGGTGAGCAAGTCGCTGTGCCGAACTTTACAAAGACGACGTGCCTCCGTCGTTGTAACTGTTTTTTGCCTAACAACTTCTAACTTAATATTAGCGGCTGTAGTCTGTTCTCACCAAGCAGACCAAGTGGTCGGCCTTGCTTGGGGCGAGCGTTCAGCGCCAAGCGGGGCGAGTGTTCCGCAGCTGGGGCGAGCGGGCAAGTGTGTTTTGGTTTAACGGGTTAGGCGGCCACAATATATCATTTAGGGGCAATGCAGCTGCCTTGTGCATTATACAAGGTGCAACATAGTGCATAGGCATAGCGCGGTGTGAACAATAGGGCCCAAACTTTGTTGAGCAAGGGTAGGTCAATAAGAAAAAAATGACGTCATAAGAAGTTTGGTGATTCTTGCACCCCCCAAGATTTTCTAACTAGCCGAACAACTCCCTAGCTGAACATTGTGGTGATTGGTCAGAAGTTCAATGCGCTCCTGAGTTTATATAGGAAGGGGGCGTGTGATTAAAGGAATATCAAATACCTAAATACTGAATCGAGAGCAACTTAAAAACGGTCTGGGGTGCACGCAAAAGCCTGAGTAGACGTTAAAATGAATCCAGAAGTGGTTTAAAGTGAAATGCCCCTTAGTTGCGAAGTTGTAACTTTCAGAGATATTGCACAAACTGTCTTTAAACACAAAATATAAATTGTGTTACACCAAGGCCAGTTATGTCTCCCATGCACAGCAGCTGAAAAATTGTTGGCAGAGAAACAAGTTTGCAGTTTAATCAAATTTCAGCTTGCATACCATTTATCCCTCCTAAGGCAGTTAAGCATATTTTTTGGAAACAATATTGTTTTCTTTAGCCTGGAAAGATAATCTGTTATTCTGTAATGTTTCACAGATTTACAGTGTGATGCCCTGAAGTGAATAAATAAATAAAAAAGGTGTAAAAGCACATCTACATGAGCTATTTTAGGCTTCCATTCAGCAGAGTAACTTCAGGCTGTGCATTAGCAGAGCATCACAGATACGTTTTAAACACTGGTTGAATCCTCTGTAACACATTTATTTGACATGGAGGCCTGGCAAAAACAAATTATGAGCAAAGTACAGGCTACATATTTGGCTTACTTTCCATATTTCCACATCCATAGTCTGATTATGGCAGATTATTATTATTGTTGTTGTTATTGTTATTTTGTTGAAATAAATGTTTTTTCTTTCTTTTTTCTTTTCTCAAATAAGCAATTGAAGTATTATGATAATATACCTGACATATATCTCCAACATCATTCAATTGTTGTGCTGAATATTTAGGGATCTTTAACAACTAGTCATTAAGAATCCTTCAACAGTTCTAGCTGTCACCATTCATGGTCTGATTATCTGATATCTTACAAACTTGGCACCCTTTCCTCAAAGGAAATTGAAAAGAAAGATTTTATCAACATTATAATGATGTGAAGTGAGTTGACACAACATAATCTAAGGTCTTCTACCCTTTGTGCAGTAGGTCTCAGATATTTTTTTCATGCTAGTTAGTAAGTGATGTTAATAAGGACATATGCCTATTTATCTATGGTGAGCTTTAGGGTTGATAGACTGTTCTCACATCAACGGCTTTGTTAAGGGTTTTATCAGCACAGACCTTCAGGCACATCAGTAGGAGCCAGAAAGAATGAACAGAAAGAAAGAACAGGAAGGGGTCCTTCTGCACATCAGTGCTATTGTTTGGACTAAATTACCTTGTTAACAGTGGCCCATTCATTGACCGATAGATTCATTTTGATTGTTAAATTGTGCCTATTGAAGTTAATGTTGTCTTTTTAACCAAATACACACTTGGATTTATAAATGTCATAATTATCATGTGGCGCCTCATTGAATAATACTGTCAGGAGTGGCCTTTAATTGGTATTGTCCACAGCGTGTACATTTTCCCTAATAGCTTTCAACATTGTTTGGTTATACTAAATCATTTTTATTGGATCTGACACTGTCTAGTTCTGAATGTCCATGTACTACTAACTCTATAATACAGTAGTACTATGTAATTACTAACTGGTCTGAGACTAGTGTTGATTAATTTCAAGCCTCATAATTCATTACTGTATTTGGCATGCATTATTAGATGCTATTAAAAGGCTGCGCTGCCATTTAAGGTGATTTCATTCTAGGATTAGAGGTCTAATGGGTGAAGTCATCCTCCACTCTCAGATAGGGAGAGCTAAAGGGTTGCTATGGAAACTGACCCAGTAATTGCACTTCACTTTGATGCTAGCATGATACGAGGCAGAGAAAGCATGCAGAATGTGACTCCGTCCTGACTCCTGTCAGACTTCACCTTGTAGAGCCTTGTTTTATAATGCCAGATTATTTTCACTAGACTGAAATACATACTGTAGTATGATGATGTACCCTAGCTTTCGATCAAAATGCTATGTACTGTAGTATAGCAGAGCACTACTGCATTGTGGATAAATAATTTTGTGTTAGCTTATTTGTTTGTACTTGGTTGTATGGACACATATTGAAATGAAGAAAACAGTTTTCAGTTTGTGGAAGATGTACCTATAACAGTTGTAGTTGTCACCATTTTGGGGGGAAATACTATATGCTCTACTAAAAATGACATTATGTTGAACACTGGAAGGGTGTTTTTAAGAAGATAAAGCTCTAGCTATTCTATCTTTGCTGAACATAACTTCTTATATGAGTGTTGTGGTGTTGGTTTAAACTTTCCGGACATTGTAAAAAATAGCTAGTGCAGTACATCCTGGTGATAAGAAAGACAGTTTGTTTTCCTGGGGTCACAAATTAGCCGTGGCTAGAAACCCTATATGCAGCATGTTTCATTCATGTTATTGTAACCTGTTTCGATGTTGCTGTTGTCTTGGACAAATAGCTTAAGCCAGTGGTTCTCAAACAGGTTCATGTCAAGGATCCCAAATTAATATGTATTTGGCCACGTGCCCAGACTGCCCACACCTGCAAATATGTTGTTCCAGGGACCCCCATTCAAGATTTGTGTTTTTGTTTTTGTTTTTTTTAATGAGCAGATCTACAAGCTCTCAACGCATCGCAGCATGTTGTGAGCTTGTAGATCGGCTATTTTCAAATAGCCAATCTATATAGGGTTGGTTAATGTGGTTAAACTGAATTTGACACTATGTTAACAAATTATGCTGGGGACCCCCTGGAACCCCTCAAGGACCCCACTTTGAGAACCACTGGCTTAAACTATACAACCTCATGTAAACATACTCCAGACAGAGACATCCTACTGCAGAGTTTTCTCCCCTGTTGGCAAGGATAAGGACTTGAAGCTTGGGTCATGACTTAAGACTTGCTATATGGTAGGCCTACTTGACCTGTGACTTGTGGGTGGTAAAACTGTGACTTGGTCCCACCTCAATAGACTTTAACAATATAGCTATAAATATGTTGTTCTAAAAAGTGTTTGAACTGAAGTGGATAGAGTTCAAACCTCAACTGTAACGACAACTATAGCCGAAAATCCCTTTTATCACTTTTAGAACGATTTGATGAACGCTAGAAACATTGACAGGCATTCAAAATCCATCAGAAGGACATCTGGGATGCAATCGGTCTCATTCACCCTCGGAAAGTTGTGTTATTAACGGAGACGAGGAGACGATTATGAATAGCAAACTCTAACTGAATATGGTGTAGACTGTAGAGGGACAAGAAGAGCAGACCAAGTACAGAGCCAACCCCGGGTTTACTAGGTTAATCCTGAATATGAATCAGATTATTATAAAATACTTTAAATACAATCATGCAATTCACTGCTGCTTAGAGCAGCAGTGAATTGAGGTAAGCATGGCAATAGAGATCACACTGAGCACTACGCTTTCCTGCCTCAGTGTAGAGAAAGCTGCCTGTAGGCCATAAGTGCCTGTCTGTGCTGACATTTTAATCTATGCTCCCATTGCAATATCCGCTGCTGTCCGTATTTTGGGGCGTGTGTTTATATGTGAACATTTTATAAACTTTTAATTTGTCTTTTTTTAAAAATGTTTAAAAATAGCAAACACAAGCTAACAATACGTCGTGATGTGACACGTTGTGAGTTTGTAGATGGGCTATTTTAGCTATTTTTTAAACGGCTTAAGTGGGTAGTTAAGGACAATTAGACCGTCATAGTTTTTATGCAGCTCTGCACAGCTGCTCGTTCTCATATAGCCTCATTGTTGCGTTCTAATTCTTTGTGTCTTTAATGAGTGTATGTTTTTATGTTATTCAGGAGCCCCTAACAAAAGACAATTTTCATTCACTCAGTTGCTACATGGACAATAAAGTTTAAATTATTATTTTTTCATCTTGAATGTGAGAGTTACAAGGAAAAGGTAGGATGGAGGTATATAGGCCTGCCCTGGACTCATGACATCATTGTATAAATACATTTTAGGTGCTTCTTGATTTTTCAGAGGAAGTTGCAAGATTGTTATCTTGCAAAAAAGGAAGTTACAAAAGTAAAAAACAAACATGAGTCATACCACAACATTTGATAGTCATAGTATGTAATCAAAACAATCCCTCAGTGCAGGTGTTTTAGGGATAAGGCTGGTGTCCGAAGATAGCAACTTTTGCACGGGAACGCCTCTTGCCCCTTGCAGGATCTTGGGGGTGCTAGCTAGTGTACCAGGATGTGCAGGTGTAATCGAAATGAGTTTGTACAAGAGCCCCTGCCAAAATTTCAAGAACACTTCTATTTATAAAAGTAAAGAGATACCTTTTAGTGCCATACTCTGTCCAGATAGTTTGTTGTCTAATATGCAGCCTAAGTATTAACTGCTTCCTTGGCTGAAAAGTCACCTACTACCAAGGTGACTTTTGCGTTAGACCCAAAGACAATCGACTCAGTTTTGCCAATTGGTGAAGGGACAATCTTTACTCATGCCTGTGTCGTTACGTTGTTACCACAGCAACCAATGCAGTTAGGTCGACAATATCTGAATACACAAATCTGATCCGATCACTTACAAATTACAATGTGGACAGTGACTCAGTCCTAAAGATCAGATTTGAGAAACAAATCGGAGTTGCCTACAATCTGATTAAAAGGTGTTTGTTTTCACCTTCCTCTGTCCTTTTGAGTTGGCCCACTAGAGAGGAGCATTCTTCTCATTAGATTGTGTCATGGCTTCACTTTCTTTTGTTACATTACAAGTTCACTCTTCTTTACCTACAGGGTGGATAACACACTGTTCCTCTCTCTCTCTCTCTCTCTCTCTCTCTCTCTCTCTCTCTCTCTCTCTCTCTCTCTCTCTCTCTCTCTCTCTCTCTCCCTCCTATTAAGATGGTCTTGCAGTGCTCACAGCTTTCAGGATTAACCTGCACTCAGGTACGGGCAGATCAAGGGCTTTATGTGACGCCTGTCTGTCCGCTCTCACATTGTCCTCACGTTGTCCTCTTTCACTCCTCTCATCCCCTCATACTCGCATAATGTGCGAAAATTGCAACATTTTACTAATCAATTTGAGAAACGTCGATTTTAGAAGTTTATATTTGAGAACATTTGACTTCTAAGCAAACGAAGAAATACAAAGGTAATTGTCTTTATGAAGTGAAGTAAACTTGCATGCATCTTTATACACTGAACAAGCAAACATGAACGTCATTTTATTTAACCACTCAAGTTCTATTAAAATGATGTGACGCGTTGTGAGCTTGTAGATCTGCTACTATAGAAAATATTTTTAAACTTTTCTAATTGCCGATACAGATAATGACCAAATAATGGTCCATATATTGGTCCGGCCAATATATCGGTCCTGTAATCCATAGAATGTGGCTCAAAATAGAGCGCCGCTCATCCCTCTTCAGGTGTATGTTGTCTGCACGGTGAGAGAATCGTATCCAAGTAACAAGTGTGCTTCTGCTTCTAGCATGTAAGGTGTTTCTGACTCTATGCTACTTTGAAGTGTGTACATGCTTATGGTGAACTCATTGACCCCATGCTGTAAGCTAATGCTCACTGTATCATAACATGTCGTTCATGAAGGCTGAACGTCCATTTGTCGTCACGTCCTATCATGCATTAATTCAGACACTAATAGTGAAAGTACATTCACTATTGTGTGTGTGTGTGTGTGTGTGTGTGTGTGTGTGTGTGTGTGTGTGTGTGTGTGTGTGTGTGTGTGTGTGTGTGTGTGTGTGTGTGTGTGTGTGTGTGTGTGTGTGTGTGTGTGTGTGTGTGTGTGAGAGAGAGAGAGAGAGAGAGAGAGAGAGAGAGAGAGAGAGAGAGAGAGAGAGAGAGAGAGAGAGAGAGAGAGAGAGAGAGAGAGAGTGAGAGAGTGAGAGAGTGAGTGAGTGAGTGAGTGAGCGTGTGCATGTGTGTGCATGTGTGTGTTCTTCACATAGGCCAGATTTGGGACAAATGAATGGCATCAAACCAGCTGATTGGGTGTCCTAAAAAAAAAGAAAATGTTTTCACATCACTCTTAAAGAAGAGAAAATCGTATTTATAAGTCGTATACACAACTTTACAACTTACAAGAAGAATACATTGCAACAATATAACTTTAGAAGTATAGAAAAGGCCACAGTCTTTTGTGAATATACCTGTATACAAATAAGGGGCACCGTTATAAGGACCTTACAAAAAGCAAGAGAGAGACAAATCTTCATTAAGGCCCTCTGGATGCAATGTCTTCATAAAAAACATTTGCATTCAGCTTAAAGCAGTCTCTGATTGACATCACCCGCTCTACGCGTTTTTTAGTTATCTGTTCAATCAATGACACAAAAGGAAAGTGTTGAGACAGGATGTGTGCCTGTCTGGCAACAGGCACACTTTCAATTTGATTTTATTGCAGTTTCATAAGGTTAGGGTTAGGTATGTGCGTTGGTATGTGTGTCTATGTGTTAGTGTTTAGAGGTAGATCAGCTATGGAGGTTAACCCATTTAGACCTGGAACCCCATTGCGTAACTATACCTTTCAAGCCGGGAACCCGTTTTGGGGATCTTGTTGCTATGTATAGTATATAGTAACATAATCTTTTTGTAATTTTTGAATAAATGGTTTTTCAGAAAACAAATGTCAGGATTTAGAAGGCGTTTTTAAAATCGGCCTCAGGTCTAAATGGGTTGATCAGCGGACATGGAATGAATGTAAGTTGTAGTGTGGTGGGTATACGTTCACATCCTTTTCCCACATTTAAACATTTATGTGAAGGTTGAGGGGTGAAGGATTCACTGCATGTCAATGTCTCAGCAGCTGTAATATATTCTAATTGTATATTCGAGTTTTAATCATTAATAACCGAAACAACACGTTGCGACACATTGTGAACTTGTAGATGGACTATTTTTGTCCAATGTTTCCAAAAAGAAATATGGATGCTGGGGTTAAAATGGTTAAAAGTGCATGTATAAAGGTATTTAATGCTGCCATGTAAACACGTGAGAAGAGTCGAATCATTTCACATCCCTTTTTCAGTCTAATAATAGAGGGATGAATAATGGAAATATCGCCTCTGCGTCAGTTCAGATTGAGAAATGTGAGATTTGTGTCACTGGTGTTTTAGTGAGAGCGGTGTTCAAAGGCAGCTGATACTGTAGGACATGGTGTGTTTGGTTCTTTAGCTGGGGGGGGCTTGACATGACTGTCAAGTTTAATTCAGAGCTCACTGGGGCTTGCTGTCAAGTCCTTACAGTAAGCGAGCAGCATATAGATAGATGGATGGATGGATGGATGGATGGATGGATGGATGGATGGATGAATAGATGGATAGAGAGATACAGTAGATAGATAGATAGATAGCTAGCTAGATAGATAGATAGATAGATAGATAGAGACACAGGTAACAAAACAAAAACAAAAAAGATTTTAAATTGATTCCTAGCCATCTGTACTTGGTCTGACTGAGTTAACATAATTTGTATTCTATCTATGTATAATATACATTCTATCACCAGTAAATATATGCATGCTGTGGCCGACACATGGATACAGACAATCAACAGTGGATATGACACTGATATATGTACAGTGTCAGGTGTCTGCTGTCTAGGTATAATATACCCAGACAGCAGACACCTGACACTGTATACTGATAATATGTAGTCTATCAACAGTGAATATAATGAGTAAAATACAGTCAACAATGAAAGTATTACAGCAGCTATCTTTAACAGGCATCTGATATGGTTCCGTAGTGAACATCCCAGCAGGCCATGAGTGAATGAGAGTCATTAATCCAAGAACAGAGCAGAACATATGGGGGTCAGGCTTGGATGTGGAGCTTGATAGCTACTGGCGCAAAGGACTGATGGTGTATGGAAACGTATGAATGTCTCATGACAGCCAGGCAAGTTCACAACTGAGAATATCAGTTAAATAGGCCACTGTGATGTGTGTGTTGGGTTGGAAGAGGTTGTAGGTTATATAATACAGTAATGCAGGTGCACTGCAAGTCCTTTTAACTGAGAGTGTAAAAATGGATCCTCATGGGTTCATTTTTACACTCTCACAGTTAAAATAACACTCAAGATATTACAGTGCGGTCCTTTACCTTCAGCTTTTGTTGACTAATAGTCAACAATAGTGAATTCTAGCAGTTGAAGCCTTATCTGTCATCATGGACCCAGGGATTTGCACGGACTCAGTGTGAAACTCCCACTGTGGAAGATATCCTCTGCAGACCTCACTGATAGAGTCTTCTTCTGCTGCTGCTCCCGGCCAGCTAGTGAGGCTCATTAGAGGAGCATTCCTCTCCAGTGAGCCTCTTGGCCTATCAAAGAGCTACTGTTGTAACACACACCAACCAGTCCCAAAAAGGCTCTCATTGGCTCACCTTGCACTCTGTCAAAGCCCTCATGTCGGCCGTGTCTAATCAGAGGCAGCTCTGCTAGTCTCGGGGGTAGGCTGGAGGTACTGTGTCAGTGGTTCTCAGCGTGGGGTTCGGGGGACCCCCAGGGGGTCCCCGCAGACTAAACGATTCACAGTTAAGAGTGTATGGCTCTGAGAGTGTACAAATGGAACCCCATTCTCTCAGAGTTTAATGACAGGATTTTATTGGAAGGAGGCTGGTGGTGTCATCCATGCTTCCTTCCAAGCAGTGCATATCATCTGTAATGGTGAAAGCAAGGTCTTCTGGAGCGGCAACATGCCCGGTCCTTGACCCCTCCCCCTCACTGAGCGCTCTGTGCACGTTGTTCCAGCCTCCCCCACAGGAAGCGTTGCTGGTTCCCAGCATTCAGACACAACAAGGGAGGGCGATGAGCAGAGCCCTGCTAGTGCTACATGAACACATTCCCACTGCCAGGGCCCCCGCCGGCCTGGCCTGGCTTGGCCTGGCAGGGAGGGAGGGAGGAGGAGGAGGGAGGGATGGATGCTGGAATGCTGTGTGTTTTGGTATTAGGGAGGTGTGTGCAGTATAACTGCGGGTGATGGGTCTGTCTGTGTGTCTGTGTCTATTTGTATCTGTGTCTTTGTCTGTGCCTGAATGATTGATAGTATTGTGTGTCATTCTCTCTGTATCTTTTGAAGGCGAAAATGCCCCCACATTGTCTCTGCTGTCATTGTATGCATAACGTTTTTTTTTTTGGTTTATTTTAATCTTGCTGATCACCATGGACTATGCAACTCTTATACCTTATTTGGAAATGATATCTCTTTTCCACTTTTCTCCAAGGAAACGCAAAAAAGGGGGAAGTGGATATTGTGAAATGCGAAGATTGCAGTTTTTGCATTACACAATCAGTTAAAGTTAGAGTTGAAGTCATGATGCAATCATGTAAAAAAAATCACACCCAGTGTGAAGTGGGCGGTGTGTGGTCATCACAACATGACTCACTTTAAAAAAAGGATGAATACTTTTTTTTAAAGTCCATACTGCTATTCATAGGGCTGCACATGTGTCATGTGTTTCGCTAGCCAATCACAGTCCTGAATTTGCAAAGTCAGCCAGTCACATTACAGTTAGTGGTGATGACACTAGCTGTAATGTGATTGGCTGATATGAAAAAAGTATCGATTTGCATTAACAATGGAAGGGTTAGGGGGTACACAAATGTTTTGGTCGGTGTCCAAAACTCACTTATAGGGGGCGGCTAGCCTGGTAAACCCTCCCTCCGGAAATCTCATTTCCATTTGATTTCAGGAAGGAGTCTGGTCTGAAACGCCTTTCTGCAATAATCGCTGTGGGCTGGAGTTGGGCGGGAGTAATACCGTTGACTGACAACCCCTTCAACCAATGATCGTTTTTCCCCTTCAGCCAATGAGCAGTTCATTTTGACGAGCTCCAGACTATGTGACGCAACGGGACTTTTGGGACGGCCATGCCGAAAATAGGTTGCCTTATTGGGATACATGCGTGTCACTCCCCGCCCCTGCCGGTTCTCTAAATGTATATTTTTAAATAGGCTCTGTCATGATTAATTGACCACATATATGAAGTTAAACAACTAAATTCTATCCAAACGATATGTTAATAGTAAATTCCGTGCCTCAAAAAAGAAGTTTGAGACCGTTTTAAGAACGAAACTAAGAAGTGACGGCACTCGGACAACAACAATGGCTGCCGTTCGTCTTTTGTCGGCGGCTCTCAGGCTGCACTCGGGTTCATTCGGGCTCACTCGAACTCGCCACCTGATTGGCCAACTGTCGCTGTCAATCACAGAACAATGAGCGACGACGCTGATAGGCTCGTCGGCTCGGCGAGCAGAGCGATTATTGGAGAAAGGCGTTTCAGACCAGACTCCTTCCTGAAATCAAATGGAAATGAGATTTCCGGAGGGAGGGTTTACCAGGCTAGGGGGCAGCTACACCGCCCCAAAAATCATACCCTGTGTAAAGGAAGCGGTGCCTTTGATGAGCCCAGTATTGATGTTGTCATCAATATTTGTTTATAGCCCAGCCAATAAGAATGTCCGGGTGTCCGGACACACGGACACACGGACAAAGTCAGATATAGAGCGGTTGGCACCGCTAAAAATGGATAGCCTACGTTCAGTATAACACGTTTTTGGAATGTAGGCAGTTAACTGGAAAGGGTTAAAGGATAGGATATATACATAATCTCCTCTCTGTTGACTCTGTCTGCACCAGGAGCCAGTCATGTTCAAAGCATTATGTTCACAGAAGCCACCCACTTTGCTAATTCTCTTTCCCAACTCTCCCAACAGAGCATCATAGCACTGTTTTGGTTCTTCTAATTCCCACCACTAGAGCTATAGGACTAAAGAATGGACTCGTTCTGGTCTCTCTGTCATCTCAGTCTTGCCTAAGAGGGCTTAAGTTGGCTATTGCAGAGATTTACTGTTATTATCAGGATGATATTTTGGTTTTGGTTAATTATAATAATTAATCTTGAATTAATAACTTGAATAATTACTTAATTACTACTCGGGTTATGCTTTTTCCCTAAAAGTACTAGCTGCTACATACAACATTTATTCACACTTATGTTTGACTACAAGCCATATACATTAGGCATATCTCATTTCCTCATCATTACTAGCAGTAGTATACTGGTGTTTATTTCTTATCCTACTATAAATCTGCGAGATCTCTGACCTGAGACTACAATTGTATTCGGATTTATTACATTACTGTTAATCTATCTACTTAAAATAAGGTGTTTTGGTATGAAAACCCAAATTTTTTATTTACCAAGTATCCTATATCATAACATAACTGCATGTGTGACATTTGTAACAAACCAATTCAGCGAATGATGATTTTAATTGTAGAGAGAAGAGACCTCCTGCTTCAATAGACACACATGGGGCATAAATGATTTAGGAGGCACAGCTTGACCCAAAAGCAGTGGCTGTTGTGTCTGAGGTATCTAGTGTATGGTATGGCAGCTTTGTTTCTAATTTGAGTCTGCATTCACTGCAATGTTTGTCTTGGTGTGGACTTCTGACGCTGCTATCTTTAGATGAACATTCATAGTACATTAAAATACAGCATATTTATTTTTTTGTGTTGTTGTTGGTTTATGTTGCAGAAGAAAACAATGGCCATGGTCTCAATTCCTTATCTGACAGAGAGACGCTGCCTGGGAACACAGAGGTAGGTGTCATGATCTTATTTAACTCTACTCCATGCATCTTGATATGATGATCACCTCCAACTCCAAGCTTGGATCAGTCTTATTACATAACAGTCATAATCAATCAAGTTGTTAGGGGGTTCTCTTGCCAAAGTCCCTGTTGTTATTTGCTGTGTATCTAAAGGCATGTTTCTCCTACGTATATATGGGACATCTGTAGACCTGGAGCAGGAAAATATACAGCCAAGACAGTTTCACAACTAACTATAGTAAAAGATCATGAATCGCCCTGTCTGTAGATGTTGACGAAGTGGTTATGTTTTTTACAATTGAAAACGAGACAGGTGCGTCGACAGCAAGTCCTTGAGGCTCTTGAGGTGCACTCGAGTGAGCCGCTAGGTGAGTGCTTACTCGTGCGGAACAGCCGATGGCCTCGTGAATCTCGTGAAAGTTGGCAAACCGTGGTGGCCGATATTGCACATACGCAGAACATTGAGTGAAACAAAACTTGCAGCCCCAAAACTTGCAGGCCCCAATGCATGATATATGGTCCTGAAACTGTTACTGGGTCTGCTGGCTCATTCAACAGCAGGGTGGTGAAACTGCCTGGGCCGTAGATCTGCCTGTGCTTCAGGCCTGCAGCCTCCCCCTTCTCTAGCTATCAGATGTCATTATGGAGAGTGACTGACCCTCTGCTGACTCACTGCTCTCTTTGCTGAGTCACAAGATCTGTTCCTCTCAAAGAGCTCCTCTGATTATTGCATTAGCTTCAGACCATGTCTGATATACAGGCTGCCCGCAAGGTAAAGCCACAGTGTAGCTAAGTGAGGATTTTACCACGAGATTGTAAAAATAGAGTCAAATGGGTTAAAATACACTGAGGATTTTTGCTGTGTATTTTTAAGAACTGTATGTCATAACCTTTTGCATGAATTATGTTTTTATAATGCATGTTGTTAACCAGTCGTTAAATAAGATGTTTATGTGGAATCACATCCCCACCCTTACTTCTCCCATGGGTGGATGTTCAGTAAGGGTCTGATAAACAGGCAGGGTGGGGCTCTGCTACTGTTCCAACTGAAAAGATTATGTCCTCTAAGGTCAGGATAATATACTGTGTTGTATTTTGCCCATAAAGTATGGCCAATACACAATTCAATTGTAAAAGCACTAAAAGTGGAGCTGGTTTTTCAAACACTTACAGTATACACTATACAGTATATTTTGTTTTGTATTTTCTGGGTCTAAAGACATTTAATCTGCCTTTGAAATGAGTCTGCAACTCTTTACAGTGAATTAGACTGAACTGTGACTAAATGTACCTAAAACTAGAGACGGAAACGGTCCTAAAACTAGAGACGGATGGTAATGTGTTTTACAGAGGACTCAAATTATGGTTGAAATCAAATCAACTGTGCTCACATAGTTACTGATTGGTTATCTGAATGATTATGTCTTCTTTTGTTTAGTTAATTGTATTGGGTCTGATATTGATTTTGATGATGTTAATTATTAGTACTAGACCATACCCGGTCGGCGCAGCGCATCCGTGGGGGGATATGCGCACATGATCTGGCAACCCGGGAGGCAGTTCGTCCCATAGCTGGGCAGCCCCGTAACCATGGCGACAGTGTTTGACACAAAAACACTAATAAGAAGCTGAGATTTGATGAAATTGAAAAACGGGCTTCACAGTTGCGTTCAGATGGTAATGGTCAATGGCTGTGTGCAAAATCAGAGCAATTGGTCCAGCCAGTGAGGAGAACCGGGTATCTTCACTCACGTACTCATCACCACCACTACAGAGGTTACTAGAATTATAGTAGGATTATAGAATTATAGTAGGATGTGTGTGTGTGTGTGTGTGTGTGTATATATATATATATATATATATATATATATATATATATATATATATATAGGCTATTTTTTTTGGTACCTGATTGGGTTTTAGATTGGTGTTACTGTATTTTAGAAAAGATTCCTGTGGACAGGTGTTGAAAATTAGCACTCGTGCTATATACACTGTAAACAATGCATCTGGTTCCGTCCAATATAATTGTGATGTCCATATCAAATAAATAAACATAACATAACATGATATAGTGGAACATCCGTAGTGTAGAAATAGCAATGATCTGGGAATGCAGCCAGATGGCAGTGGTTGTCTCCCAAGTGCCTTTAATTGATTGCCACAAGTAACCCATATTACAGGGGAAACAAAAACAAAAAATAAGAGAACGCAGAACTTGTTTCATATGTTAATCATTTCTAACTCCTCATGAAAACATACTTTAACACTCCGTAAAAGGCTAAAAGCTTATGGTGGTCCATTATTAGGGGAGTTGTGTTATAAGTAAACGGAGAAGGCTTAGAGAAATGTGTTTTAAAGAGAAGATTATGAATAAAAACATTTGCACCATAATGAAGCATTCCAAGGTAAGGAAAAGTTTCAAGACATTCATTTCAGATTCAGCCTGGGAGAGTACAGACTCCTCCCTAGTTTCAGTCCAAGTATAGTATAATGATAGGCATGCCTTTTGCAAGTTGCTGGACATAGTCCAGGAGTATCTTTGATGTGTTTGGGTGTCCGGGTGGCACAGGGGTAAAACTCCTGCTCATACTGTGAAGACTGGGGTTTGAACTTTGATTACTCCTCTGTGGTCAGTGGAGGCCAGATCCTCAATGGACACTTGGCCATGTTTGTGGTTGTGAAGCTGGAAGGGGAGGGTGGTCTCTGTCCAGCACTAGCGAATACTATAGGACAGGTTGGTCGGAACGCCTGTTCAGGCATGCTGAGTTCCTCAGCATGCGTTTCGCCCTCCCAATGAAACTCCTCACTGCCTGGTGAAAATAAACTCTGGCGACCCCATATGTATCGGAGGAAACAATAGTTATCTACACCAGTTATTCTGAAGCTTTTAAATTTGAAGGACCCCCAGTTTGATATGCATTAGGCCACGGACCACCATTTGATACACTTTAAAAAATAGATATATCTCTGGGACCCCAATATACACTGTAGAATCCTCAGTGTTTATGAGTGTACAAATGCATGTTCCATTTGTACACTCTCAGAGTTACGACCTGTACGGGTCTGTTTAGACCGCTGGTGGCCCCCGGACCAGACGCTGAGAAACAATGGTCTACACCTCCCCAGACCAGCAGTCTGGGTTAGTAGTGACAGGGATGATTATGTCTGAATGGAGAGTCCTTGTTTGTATGAGTACGAGTGACAAATACAACCAAAATACTGTGTCAGGGTCGTCTGATTACATGTGTATCCTTGGGGTTAAGCTTGTATGCATCCTCTTGGAACTCTGTATTTAGCTTTCGATCAGGCACTGTACATCAGTGTCAGACTCTCGTTGCCTTCAGAGGAAACCGGGTGCTGTCCATTTTCTTTTATTGTCATTTAATTTCATTACTTTCTGTCATTTTCATTTCATGACATCTTTTTTCCATTATATTATTGCCATCTATATATTGTATCCAATAAATCTGCTAAAATACATATAATTTAGTAGCAATTCATTATTCTCTCACCGGAGATTTCCACAACACGGAGAAAAAAAAGAAAAACTGTTGTACAGCTTTGTCTTAAGGTCACAGTGCGAGGCAGGGAGTTGTAGGACCCAAGCGCAGACAGTGACGCGGAGACAGAACGGATCAGACGCAGGGGTTATATTAACTAAACAGGGAAAACAAGGCAAGGCTAGGTAACCGACAGAACACTGTGACAACAATAATTAATCAATACAGACTGGAAACAGAGGGGCATATAAATAGACAAGGACTAGCTAGGCACAGGTGAGAACAAGGACAATTAACACAGGGATTGGCTGGGGCACAACAGGACACAGGTGGAGAACATAACTAATCAAAGGGAGGTGAGACAAGACAGGAAACACTAACTAGGCTAAAAAAAACAGGAAACACTTGGACATCACTACAAAATAACAGTACAAGGAGAACCGGGAACAATACAACAGAAAGGGTGGCCAAAAGGGTCCAATACCAAATAAGGTCAGACAAGGGCTAAATAATAAAGTCACAGTCCACGGTCCGAGGAGCGGATCGTGACAGAAACGGACATTATATTTCACAGAATTTCTGTGAAAAAGTGACCAGTTCTTTCTAATCATTTGTGAACAGCCCAGAAAAGATATGTTTTTACTTCTGAAACTGTGTCTATGTCAAAAGTTTTTTTCTCTACTTGCACTTTACAGTTTGAGATTATCCTAATTGGTGCGTCAGTGCGCCTCCACGCAGACAAAGATTTAATAACAATGTATTGAGTACCCATCTGGACACATGACACTTTCATTTCCTGTAGTTACTGTATCTACTGCGTAAAAAAAAGTATAGTATATCTCAAGAGATTCTGTTGAAAAAAACGAATTGCATGTGACTCTTCCCTTCTCTAAGTGTTGGATGGCTAATTGTTTTTCTTTTTCCCTTACAGACTGATCATCTACATCCAAATAAAGACACTGTGTTCTTCAGGGACGGGCGGCGTAGGATCGACTTTGTGTTATCATATGTAGACGACAAGGATGGAGAAAAGAAACAGGTGTGTGTGGGAGAAAAGAACAGACTTGGCATCTGTTCATTTTTTGATTACTTTGGCCTTTTATCAGGGAACTGCCTTACATTTAAGACAGATGGACACAATATTCCAAGAAAGCTCTAGGCCCTTTACAAAGACCAGAGCCTATTATCAGGTAAGTTGTTCCTGACATTATCAGAGTTTTTTTTAATTCATACTTGGTCATTCGAGGGTGTCGCATCAAGGTGAGGTGAGCTTGTAGATTGGCTATATTTGATGCGCCACACCCTTGTACGATGAAGTATATACATCAGGTTAAAATGCAAATACATCACCTGCAGGGATTCCATCTCAGTGAAAAACACCAGACCAATAAGTAGGCTACTGGTGCAAACGCCTACTTGTCTCTACTTGTCACTCTGTTCCGTATATCTATTCATCTCCCCCTTCCACATTGCGTTTGTCTGCCTGGCTCTTAATTCCTATCCATCTCTGTATCTTTTTCATATTATCATTATTATGAACTTTGTCCCATGCGTATTCTGACTTTCCAAGGAGTACAGTAGGAGAGCATGTAAGCATAGAAATATATAGACCTCTTACCTACTGCAGGTAGGTAGGACTAATACGTAAAATCTGCATTAGAATTAATTCTACAGATTTTTAAAATCATCTTTTCTTACAGTAAACCGCCCATACTGTACTACAGTATCTGAGTGTCTGTCCATCTCTCACCCCCTGTTCTCAGCCTTGAAAGTAATGGTAAAAAAAAATGTCTATTTTCGGTTTTGGCTTAGGCCAAGATTTTTTATTTCGGTGCATCTCTAATTAAATAGTCCCATCATCAGGGAGCGAAGTTGGAAGCTGCTAATTTTAGTTAAAGCAGCACTGTGCAGTTTGCGGTATCAGTGGCCACTTTGGACCCAAATAACATGGCAGCCAACGTCTTTGACTTCATTACCCAAGAGTCTCTGCAAGCATGTCCGGTGAGGACGCGCTGTGATTGGATTGGCCAGTCTTCGCTTTGACTGGCAGTTCTGCCTTGGTGCCTTAACAAATTCCTGGATGAAACTCATTGTCTCCTCAATAGATACTATTCAAGCCCCTAGAAGCGACCCCCCTGAGTCTAATACCTGTATGGAAGAATCTTTTGGGACACAATATGCTATGTAGTTGTTAAAAGGTTACTTAAACAGTACATATTTTTGGTCATTGTGTGATTAGAGCTTTGGTTTTCAGTTTTCTTGCTCTGGGAAATACGTGTTATATAAGTCATAAGTTCATGAGTCAAAACTCATGAGTGCTCTTCCCTTTACATAGTCTTTTTAATACCACAGACATGAGTCAGATTTTGTCCTGCCGCCAAGTATGTCTCAGTCTCAGTGTCGGCAGCAAGTTAGTTTAGCTGTTCATAAATATGGAATCCACAGTACGCAATAAGATTTACACTGTAGTACCATAAAAAAAGACTCGGGTTACCAATGAGCCAAAACAAATATATTCAACCCACACACATGCACACACATTCGCACGCACGCACGCACGCAGAAGCAATCAGCACACTTCCCTCACAATAACATTTGGCTTAGCCTGCGTTCAGTTGACCTTCATCATAGCTGACCTTCATGAGATACAGCTTCTCTCCTCTTCATTGAAGAATTTAGCGTATCAAGGACATGACATTTTACTTTCACAAAGTTAACTTTGTCATCTTAGAGAGACAAGGCATTATTGGAAGAAAGATCCTTATCTATTCTCTATTCTACTCAGAGAATGAGATGACATTCTGAAGAGGTGACAAAAGAATAAAGGCTCAGATTGTGTGTGTGTGTGTGTGTGTGTGTGTGTGTGTGTGTGTGTGTGTGTGTGTGTGTGTGTGTGTGTGTGTGTGTGTGTGTGTGTGTGTGTGTGTGTGTGTGTGTGTGTGTGTGCGTGCGTGCGTGCGTGCGTGCGTGCGTGTGTGTGTGTGTTGTGTCTATCTGTAGGAGAGGAGGAGGGAATTTGAGGCCAATCTTGAGAAGGCAGGACTGGAACTGGAGACAGAGGACAAATCGGTAAGATCTTCAAAGGCAGAACGCTGCCGCCCCCTAGTGTTCTCAATGTTGAAATGCACCAAACTTGTGTAAAACAAATCTTAAAGGGATGGCCCATTGCTAGTTTATTATGGGAGAGGTTACTATGTCTCCCATTATCATTGTTATGCAATTAAGATACAACCATTGCCACAAATTCATTAAAGATATTATTCAGAGATGTATTTGGTAATTCAAATTTAAAATTTGACTAGACAGGAGCTAAACCTTATCTCCTGTGTGTACCCCTCAGGACTCAGATGATGGCAAGACATACTTCTTGAAGATCCATGCTCCATGGGAGGTGTTAGCCACCTATGCGGATGTTTTGAAGATCAAGGTTCCCTTCAAGGCCAGTGACATCCCCCATGCCAAAGATGCCCCTCTGGAGTGGCTTTCTCGTCCCTTCCGCTTGCCAGAGCACATTATGCATCCAGGACCCGACCATTTCACCTCTCCTTTTGACAAGGGCAAGATTGATTTCTTCCTCATCAAAGACAAGGATACATTTTTCCCACCCTCCACAAGAAACAGAATTGTGAGTGGCAGTTGTTTAAGTCGACATAGCAGAATTCACACTGAGGACGATAACTAGAACTTTTACAAGTCGTTCTAATGGTAACTGGAAGGCTTACCACAAAACACACTCGCCCCCATTTTTTCTGCGGACCGCTCGCCCCCAGCGGTTCTTGTATTCTTGTATTTGTTTTACTGATGTTAAGGTTAGGAATAAGGTCAGGGTTAGGCATAGTTTTACTGAGTTTAAGATTGGGAATAAGGTTATGCTTAGGCATGGTTTTACTGAGGTAACGTTTAGGAATAAGGTAAGGTTTAGGCATAGTTTTACTGAGGTTACGTTTAGGAATACCTAGTGGTGACCGTTCCGAGATCGCCGGATTTGACCCAGGCCGAGCGTGTTTTGGGGCGAGCGTTCTTATATTTGTTCTAACTGAAGTGGATGGCAGAGTCCACACTACAACTATAACTACAACAATAATGGTAAACTATATTGTTTGGATCACTTTCAGAGCGATTTTACGAACAATAAAAACATTGACAGCCATTCAGAATTCATCGGGACATCTAGGATGCAATCGGTCTCAAAGTTGTGTTATTAATGGAGACGAGGAGGCGATTATGAATAGCTAACGCTATCTGGTATACAGTAGCTGGCATTACCTCAGGTAGAACTATCTCGCCTCCTTATAATTAATAATCAGAGTCAGATTATCCATAATCCTATTACATGCGTCTTTCTGCTCCACTGAGACAGAGATCTCTCTCCCTCTCTCTTTCTCACTCCGTTTTCATGAAAAAGGTTGAGAACCAGTGACTTAGGCCATATGACCCTGATGCAAGATGCTTCATGAATATACACGAGCAACTCTGTGATTCATTAAGTGTAGTAAACTAATCCATTCCGACTAATTCACGTGAGACCATATATGTGGATACATTGATTCAGGGGGATTTATGGGGATATGGATAAATGTTTCCAGTTGTTCAATTGTACAGTTGTTAGTACAACAATGCAAGAAACTGGTTATGCAACTGATTTTGCTCATGAATGCTCTTTTAGTATGGATTATCCCTATGGGTTATACTAATGATAAAGAGTGTACAAATGTACCCATTTTTACCAAATGGACACTTACGACTGTTAAGTCAATGACCATAAGTCATTTGGTTACATTTGTACACTCTCAGAGTTAAAGTTACAATCCATAGCGTTTTTTTGTGATTAAAACTTTATTTAACCAATCTGTATGGTTTGGTATTTTAATACAACACTAGTGGTTGGAGAGATGTGTGTCTCCCTTCTCTACTGATCTCACTGGTGTAAATTTTCAATCTCCCGCATGGAATGTCTTTGTTCAAATCCTGGGAAGGACATAAATGTTGTGGATCGCAGATTTAACACTGAATATGTTACTATGTGGAAATTGTTAAATCTAGTGGAAAACTAAATGCAGACATAATAATCTCCAGTATTTTAACCCCTTCCTTCCTTGTTGTTAGGTCTACTACATCCTGGCTCGCTGTCAGTACTACAAAGAGGACCGCAAAGAGAAAGACAAGAAAGGCATCAAGCGTTTGCTCAGCAGTGGGACATACACCGCAGCCTTCCCACTGCATGATGTAAGGCAACAACAAAGAGAATGGCGTCGCTGTTGGGTGAAACTTGTATATTCCAAAAGCGCTACTTTTCAAGAAATGGAAAAAGAACCTGCATTCCAATCAATCCGATGTAGTTATTTAGTCACAAGCTCGTGTTAATACTTTGTTAATACTGATAAAGCCCACAGACATCTTAACTATTCTGAACCTGCCGTCCTTTTGTGGACATGCCTTTATTGGTGAAGTTCTTCAAACATGTTTGTAAAAAAAAAAGAAGAAAATCTACAAACTCACTTTGTGTTGCATCACAATGCATTGCAATCTTGTACATGTGCTATTTTCACAATATGATTGAAGTATAAAATAGGGCATTTATTCATGATTTTTTTTTAAGTTGAAATAAGGTTTCTGCCCAACAGCAAGGCAAGTTTAGGCAATTCAATGTGCTTTACATAAAACATGAAGCAAAGGAAATACACTAATGTCTCTTGGCATCTTCCACTTGTTCAAATTCCTGTTTAAAAACGGTATTGCACTTTTGTATGTCCAGTGTTTGAGTGTTGAATATGTAATGGACCACAATGGAAACAAGACTTTGGCTTTTTTGTGTCTTTATCCATTAGGACATTTTTTTATTTTCAATTTAATGTGGAAATTGTATTCCTTTTGTTCCCTGTTAAAAATGTATTTAGTCATAATTCTTCTCTTTCAGTTCAACTTTATACTCAGATTTAAAGATTATTTCACAGCGATTAACTGATTTATTAACAATTAATTTCACTGTCAAATAGCTGATCTCAAATCGATGTTTATACTTCTGCGCAACACCTCATGCACTGCCATCTCTCTCTCTCTCTCTTTTTAGAGTCGATACTGGAAAAAGTCTAGAAATTCAGAATGTGAGGGTGAACGCTATAATCTGTACCAAAACTGGGCCAGGTTACTTAGTTTCTATAAAGAACAACCTCTTAACCTCATCAGGTGAGTAAGTAATATCTGGACATAGTCAGTTTTCATGTACCTTGAATGAATGAATACATTTATTTGGTGAAGAGCACATCAGCACTTCCACAACATATAGCAGACACAGTATCACCGAGGATAAAAACACAATAAAGCCCTAAGGCTTATTTCCATTGTGGTCCTCTTAAAAAAACACAGAACAGTCACAACATAGAAAATACAACTAAACATAACAGACTATGACAAAGTAGCAGCATCAGGCAGCAGCATTACAGTTTATTGGCAAACAGTCTACGCACCTTTACGTATTTTAAATGACTAAAACCTTGTTTGTGTGCTTCATCAGTTCAGTGTGTTTTTTTGTGTGGTGATTTTGTAATCTGCGCTGATGTTCGCATAATCTATTGTTTACAGAAAGTATTATGGAGAAAAGATCGGGATCTACTTTGCCTGGCTGGGGTTCTACACAGAGATGTTGTTCATTGCAGCTGTCATAGGCGTTGTATGTTTTGTGTATGGACTGCTCAGCTATGATGACAATATTTCTAGGTCAGTACCACCAGGGGTCATCAGTGAGTTCCTTTATGATTCATTAAATCTAATGATTGAAGGTCTACTTATATGCCACTTAAAACGAATTAATTTGTGGCAAGGTGGTTTACATTTACAATAGACAAATACTGATTAAAATCTAATTAGCATTCAATTCCATTCAATACTACTTATACTACTACAATTGTCTTTGCATTATTTTGTGATTCAGAAGTGTTTTCATGCTGCTGTTTTATTTGTCGTTAAGTAAAGAGATCTGCGATGCCTCCATTGGTGGTAGTATTGTGATGTGTCCACTTTGTGATAAGAAGTGCACTTTCTGGAAACTCAACTCGACCTGTCTCTCATCCTGGGTAAGACAAGGAAAACCTTTCAATGCTGTAATTTGCAAACCATGGCAATGCTAACTTTCTTTTCATAATGATATGTTTGAGTTGTATATATTTGAATGTCTGAAATCAAAATCAAAGGTATATTATCAGAAAGATATGTATGATTCCCATGTTCCTGTTTTTCATTCATTCCCAATTTGAATGACCCTGGAATGACATGTCAACCACAGTCAATCAATCCAAGTGAAATGCACCCTTCTGTGTATGCAGTATGTCACCATGTTTGTGTCCAAATCTCAGCATGTCACTTTTTTTCTGGGTTGCTAAGGAACTTATAATGGGCCATGCTCTCTCTGTCTCTCTCTCTCTCTCTTCCAGCAATCCCATCTGTTTGATAATGAAGGGACTGTGTTCTTTGCCATATTTATGGGGATTTGGGGTAGGTGTCTGGTCATGATGCCCTCAGTGTGTTTAACCTGGCTTGTGGTTCTAATGCATTCCCCACTGTTTGACAGATTGGGACAGTTAAAGGCTTTTCACACCGTAGCTAGCATCAATCTGTCCCCATACTGCTGTAGCCCAGGTCTGTCCTTGCCTCCAGTAGCTTTGGCTTCATACTACTGTGGTTGCTTTAGTTGAGAAGGCTTTAATCAGGCCTAATTCTGAACAAAAGGTTTTATTTAACCATTCAGCATAAATTCTAATTGTGTATGATGGTGTGGCAGGGCAAAAAGGTTACATGCCTCACTGCGACATGTTGTGAGATTGTAGATCTGCTATCTTTGATGCACGACACCAGCGTACACAAACTATAACTTAAGCACATTAGCCTAGGCTTTTTTTTTTTTAAATCTACATGTTTAAAAATGTACAAAATAGGGATGGAGGGGTTAATGTGGTTAAGATAGATTCTTATGTCCGTTCTCCCTATCCTTTGTCAGTGACCCTGTTTCTGGAGTTCTGGAAAAGGCGTCAGGCCCGACTGGCGTACGAGTGGGATCTGGTGGATTTTGAGGAGGAACAGCAGCAACTCCAGATGCGACCCGAGTTTGAAATCAAATGCACTGACAAGAGACTCAACAGGATCACTCAGGTACTAATGCCTGCCTGGGTCATACATGGACATGAATGCAATTAAAAAAATCTTTCACTGATGAAGCCCAGGTTATCCATTGATTGTTGATTACTCTTTCAGGAAATGGAGCCATACCTGCCTATCAGCAGCAAATGTGCCCGCTACTGCCTCTCTGGAGCAACTGTTCTCTTCTGGGTAACTGAATGTGTGTGTGTGTGTGTGTGTGTGTGTGTGTGTGTGTGTGTGTGTGTGTGTGTGTGTGTGTGTGTGTGTGTGTGTGTGTGTGTGTGCGTGTGCGTGTGTGTGTGTTTTATGCATTCTACAAGCTACAAGCTCACAACACCTTGTGTTGCGATGCATTGTGAGCTTGTAGATCAGCAATTTTTGGTACAAGACATGATGTGATTAGTAGTTTTCTTGCCTACCTATGTTGAATGCACTTATTGTAAGTCGCTTTGGATAAAAGTGTCTGCTAAATGACTGTAATGATGTAATGTAAATGTGCAGCCAAGTATAAGTCAGATGCTGTATCTCCCAACATCTTAATGCCTGATTTATGCTGAGATGCACGCCATTGTCTTGGACCGAATATTGCCAATCTACAAGCTCACAACACGCCACGCTGCGATGCATGGTGAGCTTGTAGATCAGCTATTTTTGGTGCGAGACACGATGCGTAGCCAAGTATGAGGCCTAGGCTTTACTGTATGTGTATGCGCTCTCAACAGGTCTGTCTGATAGTGGCCTGTATTATTGGAGTCATAGCCTACAGGCTGGCTGTGTTTGCAGCCTTTGCCAGCATCATGAAAGACAGCCCGACCAGAAAGATTCAACTGGTGGGGAGCCTCATCACTCCACAACTGGCCACCTCTGTCACTGCTTCCTGCATCAACTTTGTCATCATCCTCATTCTGAACTTCTTCTATGAGAGGGTGGCCATCTGGATCACTGATATGGGTGAGTTGTTTTTACCAGTGGTGGAAGAAGTACTCTGATTTTGGAGTCAGTCCTCGCCCTGATGAAGACTGTAACTGGTCGAAACATGTTGGCAAAGACTTTACATCCTCTCCACGGTGTAAAAAGATTCTTACTTAAGTCGATGTACAAAAGCATTATCAAAAAAATATACTTTACGTAGCAAAAGCAAAAGTTCTCAATATGCAGAATGCCAATTTCAGAATCATATACAGTATATCATGTTATTTTACTATAATTATTGATCATTAACCACTTAAGCACTATTTGTCCTTTTGACCAAAAATAGGAAAAGGAAGTAGTTGGAATTCAATGTATTTATTTGAGCTTCAAGCTCACAGGGAATGGGTCAAGATTTAAATAGTTATTCTGTTTTGGTTTGATTACTACATGTTGATTTATATTGAAATGGTTTCTTTCCATAGAAATCCCCAAGACTCACCTGGAATATGAGAACAAACTGACCATGAAGATGTACTTATTCCAGTTTGTCAACTATTACTCCTCTTGCTTTTATGTGGCATTCTTCAAGGGCAAATTTGTGGGCTATCCAGGCAACTATACATACATGTTTGGCATCGGTAGCAGACTGAGGAATGAGGAGGTGAGAACCTTTTATAACTCATGTTACTCATCATATAAATCGGACTTGCCATGAAGCGTAGGTGATTGATTTAGCTTGTTTTGTGAAAGTTTGTTTGGAGTTGATTCTGATATTGCTCCATACATGTCACAAAATTAAAAAAATCCATCCATAGTTATAACTCTGAGAGTGTAAGAATGATCCCTTTACGGTTACATTACATTTTTATACTGTTAGATCAACACTCAGGATTTGTTTCTGTGCACATGGCATCCTAAATTAAGAGCCTACCAAATGAACCATTGTCCCATGGTTGTCAATGCTGTATAATATTTTTTTTACTTGCTTCATGTGTATTTGGCTTCAATAAACAAATTAATGCACTTGATGCATTCATTTGATGCACTCTGCTCTTTTGCATGTCTCTCTTCCCCAGTGTGACCCAGGAGGTTGTCTGATTGAACTGACTACACAGCTATTGATAGTGATGGCAGGAAAGCAGCTTTGTGGGAACATTCAGGAAGCCCTGCTGCCGTGAGTCCCTCTCACCTCCCAGTCATACACTCACTGTACAATATTACACCTATTCCTAACATGATTCAGCATGCAAGTTAACTGGCGGCGAGAACATGTGACAAATCGCCTTGATAAATGCCATCAGTGTCACAGTGGAAGTATAGATGAGAGAGGGAGCTGAGATTAAGTTTGATCTTTAACTATGGAGGCACTGTTAGAGATATGCATTCGAGGTGAGACCCTTTTTATGGACCCTATTATTATTGAATGTAATAATTAAATGTAATTGCTCTTGAAGGGTCAATGCTGTCAGTCTCCCACAGTGCAGTGGGCCCTGGTACAGCTGTGCTGCCTGAAAAACATGTATTTCAACCAATTCAGCTTCTCTAAGCGTCCGATTTATCAAGAAAGTGAAATGCCATTCACCCAGTTTGCTTACGCAGGGTTAGGAGTACCAGAAGCAATATTTTCTCAATCACTTGCTCACATCTCTGTGAGCAAGTGTTTCCGGTGTTTCCGGTGATCTGGCACTTCCTTCGCAGGATTACAATGGGTGCTCCCAGAGCTGCTCTAGCCCCGCCCGCGCGGAGAAAAACGAAAAAAACAAAAAGACTGAAATCACGGTTCAGACCGTGTTCGGCACCGAAGCTTCGGAACCGCCACTATGTAAACACACGGTTCAGACCGTGTTTGGCACCCGATGTGTTAATTGTCTGTCTTGCAGGCTGATGCGAAACTGGTGGGGCAGCAGAAAGGGTCGGAAACAACCGGAGAACCAGTACAGTCGCTGGGAGCAGGACCATGACCTGCTGAACTTCAGCCAGATTGGATTATTCTATGAGTACCTGGAGATGGGTGAGATACTCACCCAGGTTACAGTTCTGGGGTCATATATTGGATAGATAGAATAGCTCACAAATGTATTTTATATGCTAAATTAGTCAATTATGTGATTTGGATTTAAAATCCAAACAAGCATTGGCCAATTATTAATCAATGTTCTCTCTATCTACTTCTCTCTCATTTTCTGCTTCATCATCAACCTGTCTTCCAGTGATCCAGTTTGGCTTCATAACCCTGTTTGTAGCTTCCTTCCCCCTGGCTCCTCTGCTGGCCCTCTGCAACAACATCCTGGAGATCAGGGTGGATGCCTGGAAGTTCACCACACAGTTCAGGCGACCCGTTGCATCCAAAGCCAGAAACATCGGAGCCTGGCAGGAAATCCTCAATGTGGTGGCCATCTTGTCTGTCGTCACCAATGTGAGCTGTCATTTTTTTCATTATGTTTTTATATTTTAGGGGAAAATGTAAATAATTAAATACAATACAAAAATCACACCCAGTGTGAAGAGAGTGGTGCCTTCGAAAGTGTAACTGGTTGCATCCGCAACAATATGTTGTCACGTGACACGTGACAACATATTGTCACGTGTCACGTGAAGCTTGACCAATCAGCCGTGCTCGGACATACGGACGGACGGACATACGGACACACGGACGTCAAATGTAGGAGTGGTTGGCACCACTCAAAAATAAAATAAAATTCATGAAAAAGGTAATCGAAGAAACACAGCCCCCTCAGCATTAGGAGGGCAGTATGAGTCACCAGAACTAAGGACAGGTGTTTTCGATGAATCTATCATGGTTAAATGGAGTTTGATGTTACAATGGGTTTGTATAGGAAGGGGGCGTGTCTGATTAAATGAATATCAAATATCTAAATACTGAATCAAGCAACTTAAAAACTGTCTGGGGTCCTCACAAAAGCCTGAGTAGAAGTTAAAATGAACCCAAACATGTTTGAAAGTGATATATCGCTTTAATCTGTATGCAAATAGTTTGACAGTCTCTTTGCTGCTTTCTCTTTTCTCAGGCATTCATCATGGCATTCACCTCTGACATGATCCCACGCTTGGTCTACCTTTATGCCTACCACAGTGGCACAGAGACCAGCATGATGGGCTACATCAACAACAGCCTGTCGGTGTACAACATCTCACAGATCCCTGCCTACAGTATGCCAGAAGATGGCGAAAGACCTACTTGGTTTGATAGCTCCTTCGTCACCACCTGCAGGTACTGGGGACTATGCAGTACATGTGTGTGTGACATTGAGTTATTTTGATTTATAATATTTTTTTCAGTATCATGCTGCCATTGTGGTACGGTCCATAGATTTGGGATTTGCCATGTTTTGGACATAAATAACTTAAATAATGTTTCCATGAATAGCTCTATATATATAAAGTCAATTTGTTTGGTACATTTAGAATTTGTGCACGTTTGAGGATTCATTAGGCTTTGCCAATGCCTAATGAATACATTACCCATTACATTAGTGACACTACACATGTACGCTTGTTGATTTGTTCAGGTACCGTGATTACCGTTACCCTCCAGGCCACCAGAGGGAGTATACTCACACTATGCAGTTCTGGCACATCCTGGCAGCTAGAATGGCTTTCATAATTATCATGGAGGTGAGTAAAAAGTACACTATCCTTCGAGAATCAACTTCTTTCTAGTACTCTGCAGCAACAGGTGCTCTAAACATCTGTCAAGGTGTATGTTACTAGATAATATTCAAAGACTCTCTGCCTCTCCTTCTCCAGCACGTGGTGTTTGTGGTGAAGTTCTTTGTGGCGTGGCTCATTCCCGACGTTCCTTCGGAGGTGAAGGCTCGGATCAAACGTGAACGATACCTGATCCAGGAATACCTGCATGACTACGAGGTGGAGAAACTCAAACTTCAGCTGAGTGCCAGTTTCATGACAGAATCGCGGATAGAGCTCTGCCCTGGGTTCTGCTCTGCTACAGACAAGCATGAAGTGCTATCAGAGTGCCTGTAGTATCACGTCCTCCTCCCACCACTCAAGCCTATATGGGAGTTCAGTGTCGACCAAAAAACATATCAAGGGCTTCTACCAGTGGGACAAAAGTGTTATTATCTGTTTATAGTAAAAAGCAGCTGTCAAATTGTACTCCTATATTAGGATCTGTGTGGCAGCAAGAAATGTGACGTTGATTTACTTTGTTTAAATATTCCTAATCCACTGTTTAAATATTCCGAATCCACTCGTTGAAGGATTTTTTGCACTTTTCTCAGTCTGTGCCATAGCAGATTGCTGGCAGGGTGTTATGGTGACAGTGGGATATGAGAGCGATTGTAATGACAATCGCCGTTACCATTCCCAAGTTAAAGCCATCTATCTAGCTGAGTGTTCTCTCCAGTGTATATATCTTGACTAAAATAAATATACCCTGAATGTGATGTAGGCAATGGCCTTTAGAGCCGTTAAAATATCAACTGCTTTTGATGCTTCAAATTAGAATGTAATGATGAAGAGTTGAACCCTTCAGATAATTAACCTTGTGTCTCAGTTTTGATAGGTTTTAAAGTCTAGATACCTGCAGTTATTATCTCATTCAAATGGTTTGACACCCCTTATTCCTTTTTAGATTAATGAATGAACATTTCCCAAGATTTGTGGGAGAATAGTCGGTTTAAGCTATCAATTTGAAGTACCTCCGCTATATAATAGTAGTACTGATACTGTAACACTCAAAAGATGTGATCGCATATGTTCTGCCTACTATAGGAATCATATGTTACCGGTATTTATAATCAAATGTACAATCCCCTTAATGTGTCCATGGCACACACAACCTGCTGTGGGACGAAACAGAAGTGTTCACCTGTACATTTCTCAAGAATTGATCACATGGAGATGTTGAGTAAAGAGTGATGATACACTGGTAACCTAAAGGATGTTATGAAAAGCTGTACCTGTGTGTGCGCTTTGAAGTTGTGAAGTTGAACAGAGATATCTGCACTCACTGCTGTCGTGACATTCAGAACACACTCTCTTCCACTTCTCTCCTCTTCGTCTGAAGTCTGAGGAATTCGAGCTGTGAGCTTGAAATGTCACAACAGCAGAAAATAATTATACTTTTAGCACGAGTGATTGCGGGTTTCTCTGTTCAACAAGGTATTTCTTGAACCAGCACCCAATCTAATGGGCATTGAGATTTGCATGTCTTTAATCATATCTGTGTGGTTTTAAGTTGACCAAGTTTATCAGCCTTCACCCTCCTAGTTGTATGTAGATGGACTTTAAATTAATTGCTTCTCAGATTGATATTGTCACTATACTGTGGCTATTATTCATCCCTGTGTCTATCTTTATGATGGATGTTGATTAATGATAATTGAATTCAAACCATTGATTTTGATGGTAAACATGTGAATATGGATTTCAGTGAAGAATTGTTGATGTTAAGTTGCTGGTTATTCACTGTTAATACAAGAGTGTGTTATGCATTTAAGATGCATCAGAACGTTATTTATTGACACGTGGCTGGTTCCCAAAGTGTTTGTGGCTGAAGTCAATTCTTTACTTTTGCTTTTGTTAATTTTACAGAACTGCAATTCTGTATGTGCATATTGTATGCATTTAACTACTTGAGCATAAATGTTATAATACATTCTCTTCTGCTACAAATATGATTGGAAACCCAGTCCTTCTTGTATTTCTTTACAGCAG
Organism: Gymnoscopelus microlampas; assembly: GCF_963454915.1. Classification (NCBI taxonomy): domain Eukaryota; kingdom Metazoa; phylum Chordata; class Actinopteri; order Myctophiformes; family Myctophidae; genus Gymnoscopelus; species Gymnoscopelus microlampas. The sequence goes on from NC_139962.1 coordinate 25,614,392, forward strand.
CTGAACCCTTATATGTTGTTTGTATTCAAACTTTCTTAATTCTTTTTTTGGTTGGCTATTTCTTTGCAGCTTAGTCTTGCACCATTATGTTCTTTGTATGTTTCTATGGTATGCTGTTCTTTATGCACAAATGTTCCAGGTACCATTATTCACTTTTTGACAGTCAAAGCGTTTACAGATCATTCGGTGTTTGACATAATATGCAGACAGATGTGTGTCTGTTCTCTGAAAAAAAAAAGAAAAAAAGATGACTTAACACCTGATCCTGTAAAGTGCACGATCAATTTTACTGCCGCAAAACAGATGCCTTAAATACTTATGTTTACCCATTTTGTATGTTTTTTTTTTCTAAGAACAGAATTGTCTATTGCAAATTTGTCATATTTCATACTGTTGTTCTAGCTATGGGCTAGTCTTTTTATTGCAAGCTGGCCATGTTTTGTCTGCATGAAACGCTGTTGAGTAAATGCTTTGCAATTTGAAATGTAATGTTACTGTTGTCTAATATAGAGTATTGCACGGTAACACTGATAATAAATGAAGAAATACTAAAAGAAACTTGTTTCCATGTTTCAGTCAGTGGATGTGCTATGTGTTGGATGAGCACCAGATGGCGCTCAAGCTCCATGAAACATTCAGGAATAATATTGATATTTTTTTCCCATCCCCTTTGTGTTCAAATTGTATAAGGCTACTTTTAAGACCAACATCCGCATATTACTGTTGTTATTATCATCATTATTATTATTATTTGTAGCCCTGTATCTTCCCCCATATAGTCATATCATACAAATTATTCAAATTAAGTATTGTATGAAGAAAGCGTGTGTGTGTGTGTGTGTGTGTGTGTGTGTGTGTGTGTGTGTGTGTGTGTGTGTGTGTGTGTGTGTGTGTGTGTGTGTGTGTGTGTGTGTGTGTGTGTGTGTGTGTGTGTGTGTGTGTGTGTGTGCGCGCGCGCGCGTGTGCGTGCGTGCGTGTGTGTGTGTGTGTGTGTGTGTGTGTGTGTGTGTGCACGATGCAAGTGCGTGAGTGGCACGTGCGTGTGTGCGTGTGCGTGCGTGCAGGAGGCGGGTGGGGGGGGGGGGGGGGGGGGTTATATGGAGATGCCTAAATTATTGATGGGTTCTTTGGCTGGTGAGAAGCTTATTCGGGGGGAATCACTCCTGTTCATTTAGTTTCCATGGCACCGCCCCTGGGAGGTAGTTTTCATATTATGCCATTGATTACCTTAACAGTGAACGAGGAACAGAAATAATGCCATTTAGGCCTATAGCTACATCGTATTTTTGCACCGAACAATGTTTTCTTTTTCCAGCTACGAAATACGCAAATTATTATAGCCTATTGACCAAAATAACTCACCATGATATACCATATTTTAAAATAACTGACATAGTAGTTATGAATAATAGCCTGTGGTGCACCTGAACATAAGTGGAAAAGTCTTATTCCAGCATGTATACTATTGAGCGCTTCGTGCTGTCGCTGACCTTGGTGCTGAAGCTGAACCACCACAGGTCTGGATGGATACGTCAGAACTACTGGAGCGCTCCACGTGAGAGAGAGAGAGCGAGAGAGAGAGGCGTTATCCTCCCTCTCTCTCCCTTTGATTTACCGATCAGGCACACCTCCTCCTCCACACACCTACTGGCTTTTTTTTTGCGGTTAAGATTTATTTGAAATATTCCTGTTTTCTGGGAGATATAATAACCACCGTATTATCGACACCGGTGTATATTTGATCTATAGTGATATTTTTCATTCTCCGCGTGATGGATATTTGCGTCTCCACGTTGTTGGGCGAGAGAACTGCTAGTAGTGAATGAATGAGACTGATTCGTCTCACATGAAGGTGTTTTGGCGTCGATCGGCGTGAGTTTTGTTGTCTTTCTGCACAGAAACAGCGCAGCCAGCTGTATTTTTTATTTTTATTTGATTCGTTTTCTTTATACCGCTCCATCACGCTGCTGTATGTCAAGATGCTCAAACATTAGACATCAAACTGAGAAATATATATACAGCAGAAATCGGATAATATGGAGTCCAGTCAGTCCACGAAGATGAGAGCCACGGCGGGGGTGAAGGAATTTGCGGGGAAGGCTTTGGGTCACATGCACAAGTAAGTCAACCATCCAGCCCTTTTATCTTTTAAAAAAATATATTTTGTTTAGTTTATTTTATTTCGATCCACATCAACACATATATCACAAAACATTACACACTGTAATCCAACATTTCTTTCTTGATCGAAAAGGCACATATAGGCTGAAGCTCAAAGCTTATTTATGCCTATATATCCTGCTTATCTTTGCTTATAATTGGCATGTCCGATTGATGCTCGTTTTAATATCATATGCATTTCAGGCTCATTTATTTATTACCACACACTGGGATACTGTCATGATGCGTAGGCTGTTTGCCCCCCTCCTCCCCCTGCCTTATTAAAAAAAAACACCTACACGCACAACTTGCAGCCACCTTTAGTCACGCCTCTAGAACAGTGGTTTTCAACCCTTTTCAGATAAGGTTCATTATTTATTAGAGCCACGGATTCATCACCATTTGATGAGATTTAGACTCCCTAAAATCAGAATATTTTGTTGTCGTTGGATAAGATTTTGTCCACAATTCCATGCTGTGTTGATGTGGTACCATAGGAGAGATAACAGGCAAACGTTGATCAAAATAACAATTATTTGATTAAGTAAATGCAGATGTTTAACAATAACGTAACGCTTGAGAGTGTAAAATGAAACGGTCCATTTGGTTTCATTTTACTCTCTCAAGAGTTAAAGATCTATAAGGGTCCATTTGGTTTCATTTTACACTCTCAAGAGTTAAAGATCTATAAGGGTCCAATTGGTTTCATTTTACACTCTCAAGAGTTATAGATCTATAAGGGTCCATTTGGTTACCAACTTTCCATCATTTGGCTGGGGACCACCTGGAACCCCCCCAAGGACCACTGGTGGTCCCCGGACCACTGGTTGAGAACCACTGCTCTAGAAGCGATGCAATGTGGTGGCGAGTGAGTCTACAACAAGTGGATGCAAAAATAATGGCCAAATGCTTATTCGAAATAAAACGAATCTGAAATCTACACTGTTTCATTCAGGACAAATAGCTATCTTTAATTGAGAAATGTGTTGTATTTCATACTCCCCGAAAGAACAGTCAAAGACCTTCAGGCATTTATAGACTATTATGCACAATTTGTTTAGCTGCATCGGCAGGATTTGGATGCAAATATAGCCGTTTGAGCAACTAAATAGATGTGATTTATTGACACACGTTTTTTAAAATACAAATTAGACGCACATGCCTCAAGAAAACTTTCATTTGATTTTGTTTCGTTCTGAAAACGTAATTTATTTTGTTGGAAATGCATGGAAATGTTGTGCCCAAAGCGTCATGTGATGTTTGAGCCATTTCTCTGATTTAAATGTTATAGGCTAAACGAAATAAATAAGAATTTGATGCCTTGATGGTCTGAAAATTATGGAACGTTTGCTTCAATAATTGTTCTGAAAGCAGTAAAGCATTATCATAAATTATAGGCTAATTCCAGGCTATCGGTTTCTGCCAATTTCATATTTGTGTGGATTGTCCTATGAAAACATTTAACAATTTGCGCTTTATTACAGATCTGTGGCCTTTTTTTTATCCTTGCCCACCCAATACTGCATGTCTCGAAATTTCGTTATTCTTTTGGTTTTTGTGATTCTGTGTGAGAAAATATATGGAATAAATGTAAATCCCCAATGCACTAATTGCTGGGGGGGGGGGGGGGGAGATTTGAGGCATGCCCATAGATGTTTGCCATGAGAAACGAGCTGCTGTTGAATGAATGCTAATGAGCAATGGATGCTGCAATGCGGTACAGCCTCAGCATCTTTGCCTTTTCTCTCTCTCTGGAAAGATGAAGTTTTGTGTCGTGTTTTATTGTGTATATATGAACGGACGCTTGTTATTTAAATCCGTTGCTAGGCCTGGTACACAATGATCATGACATGAGATGGCTGCACTGTTCTTCCTCATCGTTGCTGTCGGAAAGAAACCTCGTAGTCGTATCTCCATATATTTAAACTTAAATGTTTTCTTCCGTAAAGTAGCCTACTGCCCCTTACGCCATGCACACTGGATGATACAGTGTCACACAAAAGTGTGAAAATGTGATGAAATGTTGAACTGAAAGTGGTGTGTCTGTGTTTTTATTTGTTTATAAATGTTGAACCAATTATGAAAATGATTAACAAGAGCTCGTGACTAAATGATAAACTAAATTGGATCCATCCATTGGAACACAAAGTTACAGTTTTGGACATGGACAGCGCCGTCATTCATGCAGAATACAAATGGTATAGCCTAATAGTTGAGGAGTCTCGTCCGTCACGCTGTCCGCGCACGATGAGCTCCCTCCTCCTCCCCTGTCTCCTTAATGAAATTCGAAGGAATTCCCCATGTAGGCCAACAAACATGTCGTGACTCCCAACCCAGGGAGAAACCTTTTTCATTTCAAAAAACCCCTTTGATGCAATTAAAAAATAAATTAAAAAATCTCTGGGATCATATTCTCTAGGCCTATATATAATATATAAATGAGTTACTAATCTAAACTATAAAATATTACTAGAGTAGAAATTGAGCAAAATTCCATTTGTAGGCCTATATCGGAGTTACAAACCCTTACCTCCCGTAAGACCCTTATTGTTTATTGTTTATTAAGGATCCTCATAGTCTACACCTAGTTCCTTATTGTTCTCAAGGACCCACCGTTGAGAGAACCACTGCCCTTACAACAAAACTCACATGGAAATTAATTAATTAATTATTGCATTCAATTGAAAATATTGTATTTCCTTTTTTTATATAATCGTCAGTGGTTCTCAATCTTTTCAGTCCATGACCCCCCAAAAATAATCATATTTGAACTGGGGACCCCCCACCCTGATTCCACAGATAAATATTGTGATAATAACCGATCTACAAGCTCACAAGGCCTCACAATGCAAGGTGCTGTGAGCTTGTATGTCGTCTATTTTCACAATATTTATCTATGGAGTCAGGGTGGGGTCCCCAGTTAAAATATTCACAATCACAAGTTTTTCTTTCTTATTATTTGACAATTTGGCCAATGTTTGACCAATTTGTATAGTATATAGATTATTGATTAGCTAATTTTGATGCAGTAATGCTCTTTTTTATTCCATTTTATTTATAGGTATTACAAATATTAAGGTCTTAAATTGTTACTTCACTGTCATCTGGGAAGTGACCCCCCCCCCCCCCCCCCCCCCCCCGCAGGTTGAGAACCACAGTTCGTGAGTCTGCATGTGAGTGACTGTACCTCTCCCCGCATGATGCAGGGTGTTAGAGAAGAAGCAGAAGACCGGCGAGGTGATCGAGCTGACGGAGGACGGCCGCCCAGCGGCCGCCCAGCAGAAGAAGCCCCCGCTGTGGGACTGCACGTGCTGCGGCCTGCCCCGCAGGTACGTCATCGCCATCATGAGCGGCCTGGGCTTCTGCATCAGCTTCGGCATCCGCTGCAACCTGGGCGTGGCCATAGTGGGCATGGTCAACAACAGCACGATTCACCAGAACGGCAAGATCATCATCACAGAGGTGTGTGTGGTATACTGCTACTGATGCGTGCTGAGACACACACACACACACACACACACACACACACACACACACACACACACACACACACACACACACACACACACACACACACACACACACACACACACACACACACACACACACACACACACACACACACGTTGTTCCACAGACAAACACAGGCCTCGCCATAACCCTCCAACATTTTTGAACAGCCTACTGTACATTATTATTAAGCACTTAAACCCTATAGCATCCATATGTTGGGGGAATGATTAGCAAAAAACTTTGCGAAAAAAGCGGTCCAGCAACTGATGGCCATAATGGACAATGGGCTTTTTGTGTCATCCTTTTAACAATCATTGTAAAATAGTTCCTCTGATATTTGCAAACTGTTAATAAAGTATTCAATCAATCAATCAAAATCCACTGAAGTCTAGAGGGTTCATGATTTTTCATAGCTTTTCCAGAGCATTATTACCTATATCATTGCGTTATATTTGCGGGATATCCTCTATAGTGCTGTGCATAGAAACGAATCAGTCGACTCCACCTAATAGTTTGCTCCCTTATCCTTGGCCTTATCATCACCCTCTGGTTGTCATGAAGAAAGCCAAGTTTAACTGGGATCCAGAGACGGTCGGGATGATCCACGGATCGTTTTTCTGGGGTTACATCGTGACGCAGATCCCGGGAGGATACATCTGCTCCAGACTGGCTGCTAACAGGTAGGTTACAGTTACACCACTGTCTGGCAGGTGCCTGCCATCATGACTGAAGTGAAATCATTCATTTTAACGATGAAGCCTATATATAAATTATTTAGGCCCATTTGTGGCTTATTACAAATAATTGTTCAACAACTTTATCATTCGTTGTCATTTTATTAACATTGACATTTGCAAATAACAAATAATAATTGTAAGCACAATAGAGAAATTACATTATTATTTTATAATATCCGGTATTGTGACGTCATTGTAGTCTGAACTCTGAATTATGAATGGGAAGGAAAGGATCCACAAGCTCCATTCTAAACGCAGGTCGATCAGATCAGATCACAACCGATGAAGGACGAGTTGTGTGTGGAATTGCATGGCTCAGTGGTTCTCAGAGTGGGGGTCCGGGGACCCCCAGAGGTCCTTGAGGGATTTAAGGGGTCCCCACTCCCCAGCAAAATAAGGAATAGTTTACCACTTTAACTATATTTGATAGGCTACTTCGGATATTTAAGAATAGCCGAGCTTGGTGTGACTATTTTCGAAACATCTTGAAGAATTGTGAAACATTTAGAAAATCACAAAAAAATCCAACGAAATGTCTTTGGCCAAATAGCGTAGGCTACATATCAATTTGGGAAGTCCTTCTTTCACATATAAATGTTTGAGGACCACTTGGCATATTGCCCTATATCTCTCACGTGGTGCAACCGGCGGAGCAGAGTGTTTAAGCTCATTTATTCATGCAGGCCGCAGACATGTGGCCTCCAGGCAGGCAGTGTTGCCATGTTCGCTTATTATAAGCGACTTTGGGCTTCTTTTTCTGTAAAGTCGCTTGTAAATATTGGTTACTTTAGTCGCGGGTTGCGGTTTTTTGGGCTTGTTTCTAAAGTGTAGTTGCTTATTTAGGCTTGCTTCCAAATGTTTTAATCATGATTTAAACCAGTGGCTCTGAAATATTTTCATGAAAAATGTTTTCTGCCCAGGGGAGCATTTGTGTTGTTAGTTAGAATGTTTCAAAAACGTTGCAAATATTCCACATTTTTTCACAGTTTTTGAAATAGCAGATCTACAATGCGTTGTGAGCTTGTTTATGTATATGTTTAAAGTGCTCTTGTGGCCTAGTTACTAGTAGTTGCTTCTTTTGGGCTTGTTTTCCTAGGCCTGGCTGCTTGTTTCTCACACAACACCTGGCAACATTGCTCTCAGGGCTCTGTGCCACCTGTTAAAGAGCTCCCTGGGGGCGTGTCTAAGCTCTGGCTCTCTGCGAGTCATGGCGACTAGCCCTGCTTTAGACGCCAAAGATCCATTATAAAAGCCTACTCTTTATATCACACACGCTTCACTCTAATTGTAAAATGTGGTGTTACATTTTTTATTTTATTTTTACAGAACCCTATACCAGAACTGGTATAGGCCTATTATCTATATAACGACATTTACACGTTGAAAACGAAAACATGAATAGGCCAGGATACAGGATATAGGCAATAGGGACATCTTGATGTACAAAAATGTAAAGTAAAGTAACCTGTATGATTGTATCCTTAATTGTATCCTTTAACTTTGAATGACTGGATCAGGTTTTGTAGCAATTTGTAGCAATTGTAGAAATATTAGACCTTAATTGTCAAATGTTCAATCAATTACTTTTGACCAGTTTTCAATATTTTGGACAAAATAGCCATTTTACATTGAGGTGCCCACCTATCCTAATACCAGCAGCAAGAACACTAAAACACGTCTCGCACTGGGCCTGCGATTAGTTTATAAACATGGGTGTATTTAATATCAAAGCTGATTGTCTGTTCACATGTAATCGAATCAGTTCCTCTCGTGCTCAGGGGTTGTCTCAGTCGGATTAGAGCTTGTCCCCTGCACCAGAGACTGATGGCACGGTGGGGGTGCGGGACGTCAGGACGTGACATCAATGCTAAATACAAGTGTCGGTGTTGCCTTCTGCTTATGCGTGATGATTCCTGCAGCTCAGCTGCTGCTCCTTCATCAGCCCCCCCCGCTCCACATTGTAAACCAATGTAATCCCGCTGTGTGCACACTGTCTGCAGCAGACCATAATTATGCACAATGCACGGGCCTTTATACATAGGATTTAGAAAAGAAATCCACACATTATTGAACCGGAATCATAATCTGTATCGTCACATCACATTACAAGTAACGTGGGTGAAATTCTTAGTTGTGCAGGCTCATCACTGCAGATAAAAGAGTCATCTCATAAAAAGAGAGAGGAGAGGCATAACGAGCATATTGACTAATCTGCATGATACAATTAATGTGAGTAAAGTGCATAACAAATAAGAGTCAAATGTACGTATATACATGGAGTCCCTTTAAAACACATTTCAGTTTGGTCTGTGCAATGTCTAACCGAAATGACAGCAAGGCATTGTTGCATTATTTATGTGGTATTTTAAATGCAATTTCACGGAGCCAAAATTGTATTGCCTAATATATAATATGAGAGCAAATGAGAGCCTATGTCAATTTATTTGATCAATTTACTTTTAATCGAAATCAGTTCCGAAGATGAATATTAGTGGAGACTGATGAAGCCACTAATTGCTCATTGTTTTCAGGGTGTTTGGGTTAGCCATTGTCCTGACCTCCATCCTCAACATGTTCATCCCCTCTGCTGCTCGAGTCCACTATGGCTGTGTCATCTTTGTGAGGATATTACAAGGCCTGGTGGAGGTAAGGTTAATGTTATAATAATAAAATTAATTATTATTTGTATAGGCAGTGGTTCTCAACCCCAGGAGGGGTCCCCAAATATACATATATATATTTGGGGGGTCCCTGCAGATGATTTGTAGAAAAAAAAAAAGAAGAAAAAGAGACCATTAGGCTACTGCATCAAAAGTAATAAACCTTCTATAAAAAGAAAGAGGCTAAAATTGTGAAAATAGCCGATCTGCACGTAGATTGGCTATTTTATATAGATATAGCTATTTTCATTTCTATGAAATGGGGGGGGGGGGGGGGGGGGGGGGGGGGTCACGGACTGAAAAGGTTGAGAACCACTGTCTTATCATTCACCAGGGTGGAAACCCTCCTATGTCCGAAATGGTTAATTTGCAGGAAATAGAAAAAAAGAGCCTGTTTTCCAATACATCCAGTGTAGTTATTATTCAGTGATAAGCTCCTGTTAATACTTTTCATTGGTTACATTTCTATAAAACCCACACACTTGTGATGGTGACAGCCAACCAAATTGATTGAATAGCCGATCTACAACATTGCAACATGTGAGCTTGTAGATCGGCTATTTTTGTTATTATTTTTGCTATTGTGTGACATAGCCCTAGTATGACTATAGGGCATTCATTTACGGAAGGAACAAAAAACATAGGCTTAAAGGTTGAAATATTGAGATATGAGGTTTCTACCCAAACAGCAACAAAACGAAGGTTGTAGCTTGTGGAAACATGAAACCATGTGTATTGATCCTGTCCACTACACTTGTATAGTGTAACTCCCTTTGTGTGCCCTTATTGGCTGCAACACATAGCCTACACATTGGCAACACTGGTTGTATACAGATAGGGGGAAAACTGCTAACATGCAGAAAGTAATAATTTCTGTGGCAGTGTGTAGTGGAACATAATCCCCAAACAATTGCCTGTTGACTGGTCATAAATCATGACACTAAACTCTAAGCTGTCCTGTCATTGAGGGGAAAATAGCAGAGTCATTCATGAGGATTGCAAAGAAATGTTTTCTCTCTGATATGATGCCTTAACAACATATTAATATAATTTTTTAAGTTTTGCGTTTAAATGTGACATTTCTTCATCTAAGCATGCCTCAGGGCTTCAACGCTTCACAGTTAAATCTTTAGGATTAATATATATCTGAGAGTGTAAAAATGGACCTACAGTAGATGGACCTGTCAATGCTGGACCATTTATTTACACTGTCAATTTTAAATGAACATTGAGTACTTCACTGCATGGGTTTCAGACCAAAGGGTAATCAGATGGTTTGTGGATGGTGCATGCATTAATCAGCCCAAGAACCATTTATCCACATTTGTGTCATATTCCATGTCGGCTTATATCAGTTCTGTTGAACAAAGCCATAGTACGCGTCATGTTCACGTCACTGCCTGCTGTTGAAATGAACATCTAATAACAGGAGAGGTGCTCTGCTTCGTAAACAGCACATCAGTCTTTCTTTGCTCAGAGCATTGACTCATTTGTTAATGGTAATATTGAAGGTGAAACATGTTGATTTTGGCTTGTTATTACAGGCAGCTAATATATGCTGGTCCATGTCTTATGGGTTCTGGGCTCTAAAATTGTTAGTTCATTGTGGGCTAATCTACAATCGAGATACATTCGGCATATGAGTTAGAGTGGTAAATAAAAACAATGTAACTCATAGTTTTGTGGTTTCAATGGATTTGTCCATTGGTTTGTTATTTCTTTTCATACCATGGCATTCAATATTTCAGAGGATTATTTCCCGGCATTAATCAATTTATATCCTACAGTTTTATTTTTTCCAGTGGTAGATGGGGTGGCTATACATCCTCATCTGAAAACATTGAGGCATATCTGTTCCAGGTAGACAATAGTCTATTTCCTTTAAGAAAACTAACAACAACAAAAAAGACCAATGCAAATGTATATCTGTTACAATAAATGTGTCTTATTTGTTCCCTGGGCAGAGGTAATACAACAAAATGCATTTGAAACACTTACTATGAGTCAATTTTATCACTCAAAGTTAAATGAACACTGAGGATTTTTGCTGTGTTTCTAGGGGGTGACCTACCCAGCGTGTCATGGCATATGGGCCAAGTGGGCTCCCCCACTAGAAAGGAGTCGCCTGGCCACCACCTCATTCTGTGGTAAATATGAGTTACATGGTGGACTCATTAGAATGGGCTGTGAGATGATGCTGTGCATTTTTATGTACTTAACAAAGAGCTCTCTTTCTACCCGTCTCAGGTTCTTATGCTGGTGCTGTCATTGCGATGCCTATGGCTGGGATTCTGGTGCAGTACTCTGGCTGGTCTTCTGTGTTCTACGTCTACGGTAAGATGGATGGGTGAGACCTTGTGTGCGTGCGTGCGAGCGTGCGTTCGTGTGAGTGTGTGTGTGTGTGAGAGAGAGAGAGAGAGAGAGAGCCAATACACACTCCTTCCGACGTCTGAAAACCAAAGTATGGACCGCACTTAACTCATTCAGTGCCATTGAGGTCGCCGACGTCACGTTTTCCATAAGCCCAGAGTGCCAATGACGTCGCCGACGTCAAAAAAAAAAAAAGAGTTCAGAACCCAAGATATGATGATTTGAAGATTTGCTGCTCCATTCACTTCTTGTTTAACTTCTTACTGAAAAAGGCTGTATCACGGCTCCTAAGCACTTTTTTTTTGGCCTTGGCACAGGGGTGATAAAGCCAGAAATAAGTTTGGCACTGAATGAGTCAAGAAATGAAAGGAAATTCCATAGTTTATCATAAAGCTCAATTCATACTCATCGAACGACAGTGTCACTTGCCAAGAAGAAGAACTAATCTTGAAGATCGGTTCTTGTGACACTGTCGTGTGACAAAGTGTTAATCAGGTGTAGGCAGAAGAAGATCTTGTTGAGAAATATTTACACTTGTTTGACCATTGACATCCTGTAGCCCAGAGAAATGTTATGGTCTTGATTGGCAGAGAGTCCAGGGAAAGTGAAATGGATTTAACCAGTCAGGCAGGAAGGCTGGGTATTGATTTCTTTGGTCAATGTTTTGGTGTGTCTGTGTAGTACAATAAATATCCAGCACCCTCGCTCTCTCTCTATCAGGACTGGATACAGTTAGCCATCCTGTCTGAGATTTATTCTCAAGGGCATTTTGGAAAGATCAGCAAGCCAAATCTTACATGATTGTGTTATTATACAACTGTACTGTACGTGGTAGAATCAAACCTGTGGCAACATTTTAGATTTGAAGTTCTGCAGACTTCTGACATGCTGTCTGTCTGTCTGTCTGTCTGTCTGTCTGTCTGTCTGCCTGCCTGCCTGCCTGCCTGCCTGCCTGCCTGCCTGCCTGCCTGCCTGCCTGCCTGTTGGTGCTGAGCAGGGTGTGTTGGGATCTTCTGGTACGTGTTCTGGATCTTCGTGTCTTACGAGAGCCCGGCCGTACACCCAACCATCACAGATGAGGAGCGCTGCTACATTGAGGAGAGCATCGGAGAAACTGCTAAGCTCATGGGTCCTTCTGAGGTGAGGGTGACTGGACAAACAACTCAGTGTACAAATGGAAATAATGTGACTCACCCACTGCTTAAATATAAAAACATAAACATAAGAATAATTGACATAAAACAAACATTAAAAGCACCTGTAGCAATTGCATTTTCAGATGTGAGCATATCTTTTAGACCTAAATGAGATCAGCTCATTTATCTGCAGATCAGTCTATCAGTGGTTGCAGGACAGCTCACGTAAAGGCTTGATGGCCAAGTTCAGTTCAAATCCTACAGTAGGTACAGTAGGTAGGGAGAATAAGAGGGTGTCGTTTTGAATGTGAGATATATATATACCCACAAAGGTGAGAGGGAAGCAGACCAATGATGAAATAAATATGTGCCAGTGGGTGAGTCTACACAAGGCCAATGAGCTGGTGGCATAAGCGAAGGTGCAATGTGAGTGTGAGCTCATACAGCTCAGACCTCAGAGCACTGTGGTACACAGCATCCGGACAGTGCAAGCGTTTGGCAGAGGCATGCATGTGAAACACAACACCATACTGTAATCTGCTGTAGACTCAGATGTAGGGATGGGACACTATCAAGCAGCAGTGGTGGAAGTAGTACTCAGATATTTGACTTAAGTAAAAGTAGCAAGACTACAATATAAAAATACTCTGTACAAGTAAAAGGCCTGTGTTCAAAATGTTACTTGAGTAAAAGTGCAAAAGTTTGGAATGAAAATATACTTAAAGTACCAAAAGTAAAAGTACTAAAATGTTTGAAAATAGCAGATCTGCCAGCTCACAATGCGTCGCGATGCGACGCGTTGTGAGCTTATATTATTATATTTGGCTATTTTCAAATAGTCTACGTATAAAATAGGGTTAAAGTGGTTAATGTATGTTTTATAATATGATTTATATCTTCAAAGTAAGTAGTAATTAAAGTTTTCAAATAATTGTAGTGGAGTAAAAGTACAATATTTGCATCTGAGATGTAGTGGAGTAAGTAAAAATATTGAAAATTGAAAATACTCTATAGTAAAGTAAAAAATACCTCAAAATGTACGTACAAAGTACAGTACTTGAGTAAATGTACTTAGTTACTTTCCACCACTGTCAAACAGGCAACAGGTATTTATGTTGATGATATTTATGTTCAAGTTAAATATTTATGTAGAAAATGCACTGACATAAACATGTAATCCATTCTTATAATCCACTGTAGAAATTTAAAACCCCCTGGAGAAAATTCTTCACCTCCATGCCTGTCTATGCAATCATCGTGGCCAATTTCTGCAGAAGCTGGACCTTCTACCTGTTACTTATCAGCCAGCCTGCATACTTTGAGGAGGTGTTTGGCTTTGAGATAAGCAAGGTAAGACAAACACGTTCACATGCAGGTGCACACACACACACACACACACACACACACACACACACACACACACACACACACACACACACACACACACACACACACACACACGTGTGTGTGTGTACTGTAGCATTAGTGGCTCAGAGCCTCTGCCTAATGACCAAAAGCCTAATATCTCCCATCCAAGGGGGAATTTTCCCTTTAGGCTAGTGATTATGATTTTGGCTTTCCACGAGGGAGACCTAGGTTCGATTCCCGAGCGTTACAATGGGAAGGGCTTTGTGCTTTTTCCAGCACTCTGTTCTCCGCAAAATATAAGAATTGTGGCAGAAGTCATTATCATAATGAATGTGACAAATATACTGTATTTGTTATGTGCTGTTGGATGTATCCAGAGAACTGCAGTTTTTTAACACTTAAATGTTCAGTTAAAAAAGAAAAGGGATACATAGCAGTTGTAAACCCGATGATGGAGGAAATAGGCCTGTGGCACTCCATCTTTAAACCATTCAATCCGGGAACGCATCTGTGTTTTCTTTGTACACTCTCGTACACTCTTTGTACATTTTTAGCTATAACCGTTATTTTTACACTTTGGCTATTCAAAAATAGCAGATCTACAAGTCGCATGGCACTCGGTGCTACGAGCTTGTAGAACGGCTATTTTTGAAAAATCTTGAACATTTGTGCAAATCTTTGAATACATATATTGTTTTGAAACAGCATTTTTAACTCAAAATCTTTCTGGGGGGTCCCTGGAACAATATATTTTGATGGGGTCGGTGGCCAAAAACATATACTTTTGCGGGGTCCTTGACAAGAAAAAGTTTGAGCACCACTGATATAGCAACAATAGTTTTTCAGAAAAATTAAGACATTTGTTGAGACATTTGACAGTTGAACAAATGTTGTATCAAAATATGTATTCAAAGATTTGCACACATTTTCACGATTTTTCAACAATAGCAGATCTACAAGCTCATAGCATGGCACTCGGTGCCGCGCTATGAGCTTGTGTATCTGCTATTTTTGAATAGCCAAAGAAATCTAAAAGGACAGAGATGTGTTCCCGGATTGAATGGGTTAACTTCTTGGTTCTGCAATCTTTTGCATTGTGTACTTTTGCAACCTTCCGCGTCCTTCTGAATGCATTGTGTTGCTATACGCCTCACCGGTGTTTGCAGCTCAGTGATGTGTGATGTGCATGGCTGTAGGTTGGCATGGTGTCTGCCCTGCCTCATCTGGTGATGACCATCATTGTGCCCATCGGGGGCCAGCTGGCCGACTACTTGCGCACACACAACATTCTGTCCACCACCACCGTCAGGAAGATCATGAACTGTGGAGGTGAGAAAAAAAAGAAAAGAGAAGGGAATGAATTATCAATTTCAACACCTTCCCCCTGAACAGCTACAGGGGTGTGTTTTCACACCGTTAGATTCATATTAACGTATTGGCGCTCTCCGGCAGAAACCTTGCACCTCCATATTTCAACTTTGTATGTGTTTTTTTTTGTTGTAAATTAATGCCATACTTCATCACAGTGTCAAACAAAAGTAGCAAAAGTAGCTGATCTACAAGCTCACAACGCTTGTGGATCTGCTATTTTTGCAATCTAATAGTTTTAACGAAAGTGAAAGTTGTTAATTCTATCTGTGGGTTTTTATAAATATTGAATGAAAAATATTAACAAGGGTTTGTGTAACTACATTGAATCCATTGGAACACAGGTTCTTTTTTTTTTTTTTTACATTTTCTGACAGTTTAGGACATACAAGGTTTCCACCCATCTGTTGATATTGTTTTTTGTCACGATCTTAACAATATATTTCTAGATGTTATTTTGTGATAGTAACTGTAACTGTTGCATTGATTTAATCTGTCATGTATGTCACTGGGTGCAAACCTGTGTATCATGGTTAAATGAACTATGATGTTTGACAGCCTGTGGCCTGTGTGTGCGTGCATGTGTGTGTGTGATTCTTTGTAGGGTTTGGCATGGAAGCCACATTGCTGCTGGTGGTGGGATATTCCCACAGTAAAGGGGTTGCCATCTCATTCCTGGTCTTAGCGGTTGGCTTCAGTGGCTTTGCTATTTCAGGTCAGTACAACAAGTAAAACAATACTGTATGTGTCTATAGTTGTAATGATGTGGCTTTGTTCTTTTTCATCATGATATCCATACACGATATCCATACCTCTATAATATGCATACAACAATTCAATATCCTGCCAAAATGCAGCAGCTCACTGTTCAATCGTCATACAGTAGTACCACGACAAACAGCATCGCCAAAGCATTGTCTAAAGCTGCAGTCCGTACGTTTTGTTTTTGTCCTACCTGGGATTTGAACTCAGAGGGAACCCTCACTTGGTCAGGGGAGATTATGATCTTCACTTCAGGCACTTATGACACTTATGATCTTCACTTCAGGCAGTATTACTTGTCAGCGTGTAGTTGGTCTACTTGACACTAGGGTCTACATTTCTCAATGGAAGTGTAGGGAGACCACATCCAACCACTGCAGGTGTGCTAGTTATATTGCATTAACATGCTCTACCATACAGATTCGTCAAAATAACATTCTATTCATTAAAGTAGGTTCAAGGATTGTGGCTTTAACATACAGTATGATATCCCCCTGTTCCTGGTAGATCTCACATGATGGCTTCTGATCTATTCCAGCGCAGGTGGAAATTTAACCCACCAAATGTACCCGAAAGTGCCCATTTAGTTCCATTTCTACACTCTTCGTAGCTGACATGAAGGATTTTGCTGGTGTGTATAGTCATGGCCAAAACAACAAAACCTTCCTGTATGCCTGCTGTTCCTCAGCGTTCTCCTGGAGTGTTTAATAATTCATCTCCCTAGACGTCCCTGGGGATCAGAGCGGCACGCTGTTCGCAGCAGCCAGCCAGGACACTCACTCATTCAGCCAGCCAGCCAGCCAGTGTGGGGGAGGTGCTGAATATGGAGCAACTTATTGCCTCCTTCTGCAACAAGATGGCTACTATTTGTACCATTTTATTCTGCGACTGTTTCTCGATTCTGTTCTTTTTTTCTGCTCTGCACAAATACTTAAAGATGTGATCCTCTCCAACCGACATTTGTGTTTGTAAAGTACTGACATACATTGCAACAGGAAAATATCTCAGTTACGCTTCATTCTGATTATAGATTCATTTTGTTCTATCAGGTTTCAATGTGAATCATCTGGACATTGCTCCACGCTACGCCAGTATCCTAATGGGTATTTCAAATGGTGTGGGTACTCTGTCTGGAATGGTATGTCCACTGATTGTTGGTGCCATGACAAAGAACAAGGTATGGGCTTCCTCTTCAGACACAGACTAACATAATTACAAAGGATGAGCTTTCAGTATTCATTGACTTTCTATGTTTGATGGTAATGGAGACCTAAGACGAAGCAGTGGAAAGACGTGTTTGCTAACAGTTACTATACAGACTACACCCAAGTGACTTTTAAGGCATTTGTGTAGATTCATAGATGTAAGATATAATGCCGTTGTAATATGCCAATATTGTTGAATTGTTTTCAGTTTATATGAAACCCTGCCTTGTAATATCAAACTAATCACATGTAAAGTCTTGTATTTGGTCGGTGATGGTGAATTACAGTTTTCCCATTGTTTTCACGTTGCTTCTTCAGACTCGGGAGGAGTGGCAGTATGTGTTCCTGATTGCGGCCATGGTGCATTACGGGGGTGTGATTTTCTACGGCATCTTTGCGTCGGGGGAGAAGCAGCCGTGGGCCGATCCGGAGCTGACCAGCGACGAGAAGTGTGGCTTCATCGACGAGGACGAGCTGGCGGAGGAAACCGGTGACATCACTGAGAATTACGGCGCTCCTCTGGCGGTTGGAGGTTCTGCCAAGACGTACGGTGCCACCACACAGGCGAACGGCGGCTGGCCTGGTGGCTGGGAGAAGACCGAGGAGTACGTTCAAGAGGAGGCGCAAGGAGGAAGTTATGGATACAGGCGGGATGAAGACTACTCCTAGACCAAAACGCTTAACCACTTTAAACCCCAGGCTCCGGGTACACCAAGTATAGGTTTTAAGTGGTTAATACACGGTGAAATACTCAGTGTTCATTTAACTCAGTGAGGGTGTACGAATGGATAAATTAACACAGAGGATTTTAATTGTGTACATCACATTCACAAAGAACATTTGTAGACAGATTTTGCTGTGTTTGCGTCAGTTTAGTCATAAAATAAATGGTGTGAACAAAGAAGAAATAAGAAAAAAAGAGAAATTACAATCCATTGTTGTATGTTTGCACAAATTCAAACCATAATTTTAAAAGATAAAAAGCCTAAAAATTATTGTAAAAATAAAAAATAAATACCAGAAAATATCAAATATGATAAAGGTGTAACACATATCAAATTGGAAGGTTGTACATGTATTATTATGCATATGGATAATAGATATATTTGTTTGGAGTGCAAATGCGTGTAACCACCATGTGAACCATGTTCATCTCATCAGCCAGAGCTTTTCGATCATGATGTACAGTGAAATCCTCAATGTTAAAGGAAAACGTTGACGATTTCCAACCTAAATTCCGTTGTTCTGACATGAGGAGAGTCTGTGTATTTCTCAGTGAAATGTGACACCGCAAAACGATGGCGTCAAACAGGTCATTTCATGCCATCGAGTGTATGGAATATACGCCTGGTGATGTGAAATGACATGTCATTACTTCACAATGTCATCATTTTGTTAGGGAAACGGACCTGAGTTACAACTGTACTTCTGCTGTTTCCTTCTACACCGAATCTATTCACCAGAAATAGCAGATTTACAAGTTCACAACGCGTCGCAATACGGCACGCTGGGAACTTGTAGATCGGCTGTTCCTGGCGAATGTGCCCCCCCAGAATAGGAGGGGTTGGTTTTAAAGTGGTTAAGTTTTCCTTTGATTTAACTCTGAGGGTTACATTTACCGGGTCCATTTGGGTCACTTTTTACGCTCTCAGAGTTAAATTAACACTGAGGAATTGACTGTGTACAGGGTTGTGTGCAGTTCATATGAATTGACCCCTAACTGGGTCTTACAATCCATCTCCTTCACAGTGTATAGATATGTCACTATAACACAGAATCGTAACCAGAGACTAGACACTTTGCTGACATTAGGTTGAACTGCATCTCTCCTGAATGCACTGAGAGTAGTGTGTCTTTTTGAATGCACAATATGGGATTATTTTTCTTATCATTAGTTTGTGTGTGTGTGTGTGTGTGTGTGTGTGTGTGTGTGTGTGTGTGTGTGTGTGTGTGTGTGTGTGTGTGTGTGTGTGTGTGTGTGTGTGTGTGAGTGTGTGTGTGTGTGTGTGTGTGTGTGTGTGTGTGCGCTTTTGTAAAAAAAAAAAAAGAGAAAAAAGAGAATGTGTCCTACTGTACGTGTACACATAAGTGACCTGGCATAGAGAACGTACTGATTTTAAGAATGGCATAATGGTCTTTATTATACTGTGCTGACAGCTAATATTACTTTTGGTCCAATTGCATCATCGTTTGCCATTTGCAGTGGTGGAAGAGGTACTCAGGTTTTTTTTACTTAAGTAAAAGTAGCAATACCACAATGTAGAAATACTCTGTTACAAGTAAAAGGCCTGTATTCTACATTTTACTTGAGTAAAAGCACAAAAGTATTGGCATCAACATTTACTGAAAGTACCAAAGTTAAAGTAGGCCTACTAACATTTTTATAAATGTATCCGACTTTTTTGTCTATTTTCGAGTAGCTGAAATATGAAATAGGCCTTGAGTGGGACATTTATGTTTTGTATTAATAATATCGATCTGCAAAGTAACTAGTAATTAAAGCTGTCAAATGATTATAGTGGAGTAAGTACAATTGTACAATATTTGCCTTTGAGATGTTCTGGAGTAGAAGCATAAAAGATCAAAAAATGGAAATACTCAAGTTAAAATTGTACTCAAGTACATTACTTGAGTAAATGTTCTCAGTTTACTTTCCACCACTGGCCATGTGTGGTGAGTTTTGTTAAGACGTTGGTTCTGCGGTATCAAGTTAACAGTTGCAGCTCATCTCATCTCAGCAGTGTGCATCACCACACAGCAAAGTCCTCAGTGTGTCATTCTGAGAGAGTGCAGTTTTTTTTTTTACCTATTCTTAATTCTCTTTTTGCTGTGCACAGAAGTTAAGCCATTCTTCAGATCATGTTCTGCATTTTATGCCTGGCCACAAGTCAAGTCTTTCCAATGATTTGTTGTGTAAAATATATTGTGATCTGGTAGAGTGGATGAAAGAGATAAAAGACAGAGTAAAAATTTAGAGGAGCTTATAGATCAGTGGTGGACAAAGTACTCAACCCAGTACGTGAGTCAAAGTATAGATACTCCTAGTCAAATATTACTCCACTACAAGTGAAAGTTGCTCTATCAAATTTGTAGTTAAAGTACTCTAGTACTTTATGCTTTTACAGATACTTAAGTATTCAAAAGTACATGCTTTTAAAACAATACTCAAGTATTCAAAAGTACAAATTACAAAGCAGATCTACAAGCTTGTGACGCGTTGTCAGCTTGTAGATCAAAAGTATCCAAAAATATAAATACTTAACTAAAGCACAGATACTCAAAACTGTGCTTAATACAGTACTCAAGTAAATGTACTTTGTTACTGTCCACCACTGCATATAGATCATATTATGACATGGCTATATGCCAGTGCCCATATGGCCTTGCCGATGCTGTCTGGCTCTATGAAGGGTCTGTGCAATGCAGAGATTAGGAAAAAAGTATGGAATTAACCGATCAGTATCTGTCTTTATGGCGACGTAACCAAGAAAAAATAATAATAGTAATGTTTTATGAGAGAAAATGAAAATATTTCTAAGAGTAATGAAGAGAGATTCAAATTGTATAAGAGTATAATATTATAAATGAGTGACGAGAATTTTGTCACATTTTCAATGAAAATATTAAAGCGGTGCATCAAAAAAAAGTCAAATGACTGGAAGAATTTTCTTAAATACAATTAATCATGTGAATATCTGGAAATCCTATAGTTGGTATTACACTTACGCCACTGCAAAAACATTCTATTTACAATCCCATAGAAGATAAGGCATTTAGGGACCAGTCCATTTCCATAGAATGAGACTGAAATGAGCCATAACACTGCTGATCCGAGGTATCTGGGACTGACCACTGTACTGGGCTGGAAACTCAAGCAAACACATTAAGAAAATGTCTGTTCCTCATTCTGTACCTACTCTACAAAACCCTGAGTATTAATTTAATGTGAAATTAGAAATGAGAAATCCATTTAATGTTAAATTATCACTCAAATTTGGTGGTGTGTAAGGTTGTCAAGACATCCAATACCCAGCGTGTCACTCGTTCGCAGAGACCTCAGCACTTCACAATATACAGTAATGTTCAATGTGTGTGGAAATGTATTTATGCATGGAGCAAATTGTAATTTGTATGTTTCCTTCTTTACGTTTTCCTTTGGTGTTTCTTTGACATTTGTCTTGTCCTTGTCTCTTAAAACTGTTACTGATGTGTCAATTTCTTTGCACAATTAACCAAAGGTGAAGTGTAGCTGTTAAAAAACGTTAAATGCTTAATTTACAGGGTACTCGGTCACCCGACGAAAGATCAGTGGTTCTCAAAGTGGGGTCCAGGGACCCCCATGGGTCCTTGAGGAGGTTCCTGGGGGTCCCCAGCAAAATGTGTTTGTCTATTTGAAATTAGCAAATCTACAAGCTGTGAGCTTGCAGATCTGCTATTAGTATTTTCACAAGCATCTTTTGAAACATTTTAACAACACAATTCTTCAATGGGAGTCCCTGGCACAAAATCTTTTCAGATGGGGACCCGTGGCCAAATACATATTAATTATTAGGGGGTCCTTGACATGAAAAGGTTTGAGATCCACTGATCTAGATGGTTCGTTTTCAACTAAGTATACAATTAGGCTAAAGGCAGCAGCAAGGTATGTGGACCTGCAGGACCTGGGTTTGGGTCTGGGTCTGCACCAAACATTACTCAGTGTACAAAGCAATAACTCCATAGTAACAGTTACCTTCCACTATTTTATGATAACAACACAACACAAACATAATGTAGTGGGGTTTCCTTTTTCTTTATGTTGATGTTTTCAAGTAGGAAGTCAACACAAATACCTGTAAAGAAAAAAATAATATTTAAATATATATATAAATATATATTAAAACGTATATTATAGTAATAGAGTCCAACACAAATATCTTTGACATGTAGAAAATGCCAGGAGTTTGTGCTGAGACTGCTCACCAGATGAGAATGATAACCCAGGCTCCACCTCCCTTCTCCATCTCTGTTGTTGTTCACTATGGTTCCCTGTGGTCCTCGTGAGGGTGTGCTGTTGTTTACTATTCTCTCTGTCTCACTCCTTCACTCTTCCATCCTCTCTCTGAGCCTGTTTCTCCTGCCCCCCTCTCTCTCTCTCTCTCTCTCTCTCTCCTTTTATAAAATGTATTTATTTATGGTCGTTCTGTCAATGGCTATGGCCCCTATTGCCTCACCATGCTGTATGTCCTCCTCTTATCTATACCTCCACGCCACTGTTACAATAGGGGGACTGAAGGACTGTCTGTAATAATCGGTGACTGAACATTTTCAAAAAAATAACAGATGTGCAACCTGAAGTAATGGCTACATTTTCCTGTTTTTGTGCCTCTGAGTGAAGTTCCAGTGTGATATGGCTTCGTTTTTGTGTAAATTGAGAGGTTTGTTGATGTCAAAACAAAATGCTCTATATCATTTTTGATAACAAAACCAAACAAAGAAGTTAAATCAGCATGTGTCCAGTGTGTCTGTTTTTTGTAAGTGTGAAAATGCACATTACAGATTAATGTGATTTAGTGAAGTATAAAAATAATCTCCCCAAAGTCTTTGAATAGGTACATTTTCCATTTATGGGTGAAGGATCCCCAGCTCTAATTGAGAATTTTGACTCGCTTTTCGATACCAGTAATTTGTGAGGAGGTAGCCTATCCTACCTAACTAACCTGACTCTAACCTGACTCCGCCAGATGGAAGAAGCTTGCTTCAGGTATTGTGAACCTGTGAACTCAATATCTGGCAGAGTCAGGTTAGCCTACAACCACTTATTTCTAAAATAGCGTAATTTTGAAAGTATTTTAAAGATTTTCAAAGGTTTTGAAGAATATGGCCTATAATGACCAAAATAGGGATGCCAGGGAAAAGTGTTGTTGTAAGACAAGCTGCCCTAAGAGGGAGAAGTCCACTGCCATTGTTCCCACCTGTACATGAACACACACAGTATGTCACTGTATATGCATATATATATATGCACATGTATAAGGCAGCATATCTGACCTTTATCGATCATAATTAACACAATGAAATAATATACTGCTCATCATGGTATTAACAACATTAACATAGTAGGGCTTTGGACTGTAAACAGAATACAAAGCATGGTTCACCATGGCTACATGAAGTGCACAGTTAATGGTTGTCCTGAGAAATCAATAGGGTCACTCTACCCCCAGTGTTCTGCTGGAACCATTGACTGTCCTAACCTCTTAATGGAGATGAGAGGGTGGAGGAGCACTTATTGCGCTATTTGGAGGAACTATTCGATCTGCTAGGGCTTGTCACAGTGTAAGGTAGGAGTGAAGGACCCAAGTGCAGACAGTGAAGTGGAGGCAGGACAGTTCAGATGCAAGGTTAACATCGTCGAAGGAAACAGTAGGAACAGGCACGAGGAATCACTAGGAAAAGCACTAGGAAACTAACACTGGGAATTCAAGCTCTAGGAAACGCAGCAATTAAAACACTAGGTAAACAAGACTGAACATGATGACTATATTCAACATACAATGAATAAAGGGGAGTAAATACACATGGGCTAACTAGACACAGGTGAACTAAACTGACAATCAACACAGGGATAGGCTACAACTAAAAGGACACAGGTGCAAAACATTTCCTCTTCACAGAACTGGTGAGACAAGACAGGTAACCACAGCAACAGAGGAAACCAGGAGACACTATAACATTACTATAAAATAAATGTACACAAGTATAAATCAAAACCTAACTAAGAAACAAGGGATACAACAATACTTTAAAATGAAAGGAACACAGCTGAAAAGTAAAACACTAACTATAATTCGGACACAAGGAACACTGAAAACACAACAGGAAGGCAGATCATGACACAGATCATGACTGTCTCCCTACCCCTATTTTTTTTGCAAAACTAAGCAATAAAAGCCTGAAGATCGAGGCACCCTACCCCCAACCTCCACATTAATCTTGTAGATAAGAAAGGAGCAGATGTAGAAACACAACAGAAAACAACTTGTTGAACCATAAAAGTCTTCGTTAGTCTGCTAAATAGAAATTCATTAGTATCATTCCTACAGTTGTTGACATGTGTATATCCTCGGTCCAAGGGAAAGTGCAATCCTAAATTCTATATACAGTCAGCATTATACTTAGATTTATACTGTATTACTAACTTTTCTTACGGTGTGATACTGTGTAGGGGCTGAGCCATCAAGAAGAGGGTTTGTGTGTGTCTGTGAGTCTGGGGCTAATCTCACAAACCACTGGACTGATCAGCACGAGTTCCTTGTGCACACTGACACTGCCAGTAAGACAAGTAAGTAACTGTTCCCCATACATCGCTAAATGCTTAAGCATGGCTACGTAACAGTATGGTGGGATCATGCCTATGTTCCCTCAGTTGTACTCTCCCACCCAGTATAACTACTGATGAAGAAGAGCATATGAACTACTTTTATTTCTGTGGCAGAATGGAAAGTAAAACAGCCCTGTATCTTTTAGTGTCAGTTATGTCTAAAGATGCTGTGCCTCGTGATGCATATATCATCACGACACTGCCACATAAACACCATGACAGAGCTCTGTGCTTGATTGATGTGCAACTTTGGCATCAGCAGATGCTAATTTACAGCCACACTTTATACATGTGTCAATGTGTTTTTGAGCTCTCTCTCTCTCTCTCTCTCTCTCTCTCTCTCTCTCTCTCTCTCTCTCTCTACTGTAAACATATACATATACATATACATATATATATATACACACACACACACACACACACATGTATATACGCACACACGCACGCACGCACACACACACACACACACACACACACACACACACACACACACACACACACACACACACACACACACACACACACACACACACACACACACACACACACACACACACACACACACACACACACACACACACACACACACACAGCAATTAGATTGTGAGCCATGTCCCGGCTCAGATCATTGCACTTGTTAATTTGACAGGCTCAATAAATGTGTCACCAGCCCTCCAAATTATTTTCTCACAGCCAACCAGCCATAACCATCATTTTGTCCCAGATCAGCCAAGGGAGGTGACCCATAACTGCTTGTGACCATCAATTCACGTAGGCTATATAGCACCTTCTGCCTTCTGCCTCTTTCTACTGAGCATACATGATAAATAAAATCATGTGTGTGTGTGTGTGTGTGTGTGTGTGTGTGTGTGTGTGTGTGTGTGTGTGTGTGTGTGTGTGTGTGTGTGTGTGTGTGTGTGTGTGTGTGAGAGAGCGAGCATATTGTGGTGGTTGTTAAAAATATCTCCTATTAGTACTTCAAATGTTGGCCTAAGTTTTAATTTGCGTCATAGCGTGTGTGTACACAAGTGTGCGTGTCTGTGAGTCAGACAGCATGGCTGCTAAATTGAGAAAACGCGTGCGCATATGCTCAGCATTTTAAATTACTGCTCACATGTGGGTGTGGGGCAGGTGCTGTCAGGGAGACTCAAGGGAAGGGGAGAAAAGGAGGGTGGGTGTGGATGCCAAAATCACTCTTTAATGACTCGGGGGCCGTGCTGGGGTTGTACTAGGACCCCTGAGACCGTACGTGCTCATAAATAAGCTCCTGATTTGCACACAGTGCCTCAAGCACCACCCAGGAATACGCATGACAGTGAGATCACCTTCTCTGGTGACTGATCCCTCAGAGGGGATCTGGAGTAATATATCTATACCATGAAAGAAAAGAAAGAAAGAAAGAAAGATAGAGATTATTCATCTGACCACAGCTGTCTGTTTGCAGACAGACAGACAGACAGACAGACAATTCATCTGACCACAGCAGAAAAGAGTCCCAAATTATCTGCAATACACATAATGCACATATATGTATGCCCCGCATTGTGTCTGATGAGAATCCACTATTACTTTAATTTAAATAGAAACGTAGGGAGTAGAGATAATCTTATTTATGAGCTGTAACATAGATTCTTGTTGGAGATAACATCTCCTCCATTCTATGGCAACATTCACACACCCACACGTGACCTCTCCTAAGTGTTGAATGAAGAATGGGTGTGTTTTTACTGAACTGTGGGTGTGTTCAGGAAAATATGCAATGCATCTATCTGTCTTTAGATAACAGCCTTCTCAGAGGAAGATAGTGATAGGCTCCGAGCAAACAACTGGGTCCACCTCTGGTGCTAACTGGGCGGTAGGATTGGTTAGAAAAGCCAACCTACAATACTATCACGACGTATATAAACGTTTATATTTAGCCAGCACCTTTCCCAGCCCCCACCAGCTCCTCTTCCACAGTGAACTGCGTCATAGGATTGCAGTCAAGGGGGTGTCTGTGGGGCGTGGCTGCACTGGAGTCAAAAACTCTCTTTCCAAATTGCCCACAGCCAGGCACACATGCACACACAAAATATAACATTGTGTCTATATGTTGTCCTATTTATGGTGTATTGTTTTTGCTCTTGGTATTTTTTGTATTTTGTTGTTACTGAGTGTACAGCACTTTGGTTCAACATTGTTATTTTAAATTGTGCTCTATAAATAAAGTGGATTGGATTGGATTGTATTCACCTTTCCCTCTAAATTCAGTGTGTCTTTTCAAGGGAGAAGAGGAGAAAAGACAGGGAAAATGGAAGTGAGAAAACAGAAACCTGTTTCAGAAAGATGCAACAAGAATGAATATAGGACCCACAACCCTCCTAAAAAAAAACTCAAGGACATTTGCTCCGTCAAAGAGAAAGGAAAACCTTGGCTATTCAAACCTCTTTGTATTCCTGAGGAATGGAAGAATGCAGAGAAGGGGTGTTTTGAAAGTATTACCTCTGGCTTTGATAGTCATTAGTAGTTTTCACAGAAATGTGTGCTACAGGAGCTCATAATACATAATACATATAGATGTGGAAAGTCTTAAATGTTCACCACTATACAATTCAAATAACATTGTGAAACAACTTGATGAATGCTTACATTTTCTTTCATTGGCATATCTGTTTCAGCACTGGACAGTTCCACAAAACACAGAATTTCAGGCATTTGAGTAGAGGCACAAATACCAAAGAACAATCTTGTCCATTAATTACATGGAGAATAAAAGCCAGACATTTGGAAGGGGTATGCTTGGGCACGTGTGTTCTATGTGGATTTTAAATGTGTGTGTGTGTATGTGTGTGTGTATGCCAATAGCTCCTTATTCAGTCTAGCCTCTTAATGCCCTTTCACCAGATGGGAGCTAGCAAGGGGTGTGAGGTGGGGGTCTATTTCCCCAAGCCTCTGCATCAGGCTTCCTTTTGTCCCTCTGCCTGTCACTGCTGGCTTCACAGTGGGGTGACACACTTACTCCAAATCTCATTAAAAAGTGAGAGATGGGTGAAAGGCTTTGATGTCTAATGCATCTATTGGGGAAAAGCTTGTGAGAACATAACAAATCAGAGCCGACTTGTAAAATACCTGTTCAACTATAATGCTAAATATTTCTTTGACGATTACAGTGTTCATATTTTATTACATGAAGGTTGTTTACGCACGCACGCACGCACGCACGCACGCACACAGGATTTATTGATTTCATATTGTTCCCACTTCTTGTCCATCTGATTTTATTAGTCCCAGTGAAGTGACAGGTCTGATAGAGAGGTCTCAGTCAACATAAATTGAACTTTATCTTTGACTGCGTCAGAAACCTTGTATGTCCAAAACCATTCCTTTTTTTATTAATATTTCAATGAAAAGTAGTGAAAATAGCAGACGTGTTGAATGCCGATGCATTGTGAGCTTGTAGATCTGCTATTTTCATAACTTTTATGTGACATTCTTGTGTGATGAATTAGGGAATTAAAATACGAAAAAACATAAAAAGTTGAAATATGGAAATCTGCCCGACAGCAACACTATGTGGTCATATGGTCATATGGTAAGTGAAGATTAGACTCCACTGTTCAGTGCTTAGACACAGCTCACAACTGTCTTGTTGCAAAAGGTTTGAATCTGCATGCTGATTGTTTATGAAGGATATAGGCTAATAATTTTGGGTATGTTAGTTTCATTTAATTGTTCATTAAGCAATGACAAAACATTGATTAACATCTGTGATGAAAATATGACCAATAGTTAAAAGGCTCATTTAAATCTGCTGATATGCATGTCATAACTATATATAATATATAATATATATATAATACAAATAAAATAAAATAATATATATATATATATATACACACACACACACACACACACACACACACACACACACACACACACACACACACACACACACACACACACACACACACACACACACACACACACACACACACACACACACACACACACACACACACACACTGAAAGCCCTTAAAATATACTTTACACATTTTTGTATTTAAACACTATGCTTATTCAATCTTCCAGGGGGAGAAATAATAACAGCCTTCCTGGTGTGAATGAGAATAAAATGGAGTCTCTCAGACCCTGTAATTTCCTTCTGATTGGTAGCAATTGTGCTGCAATTCACTGCAATTGTGCATAATAATATTGCTGGTGCTCCTCAATTGGAGGAATTACAGTGCCTTCACCCATTCATTTCATTATTAGCATTGATGGCCTTATTTATCCCATTCCCATTACATACACTGGGTGTAGCCTAACCACTCTATACTGCTATTGAGAGCATATAGTATGGGAAACACATTTCTTTATTAAATTACTTTATAGTTTTTTTTATATATTGTGGCAAATCATTGATGCACTGTGCCTTTAAGAGCTGGATGTGTGTGAGAGCATAGACACCTCTGGGATGAGGCCCGATTAGACTTTGTCGTATGACGGTGTCGCACACAATACTAGCCGACCTACAAGCTCATGGCGCGTTGTGGATGCGACGTGCTGTGAGCTTGTAGATCGGCTATTTTCAGAATGAGTGAGTGGGAGGGAGTACAGACAATAAACAAATAGGCCCCACTGAGCACTCAGGAGACACAGACACTGCCCTTGACATTTTACCATGAAAAGAAAGAGGCATCTTTTGATATTCCATCACAAAAAGAACACATAATGGGGTTTTATGGACATGTAGCTATGATGACATTTCTTATGCTTCTGGCTTCAGGCAAAATGGAGCAAAATCATTATATAAATAATTGAATTTAATGAATAATAATGGCTTCAAATTACAACAACACCAGAACAAAATATCATTTTGGTTAGCAGAAAAATACTTTTATTATAAGGTTAACTTTATTAAAGCTAATATACAAAAAAACATTGAAGAAAAAAAACATTTCAATGTGGTTTAGTGCTTTAAAAATGTGCAGTGTAGTTTGTGATGGAAATATAAGTATCCTAAGTGAATAGAAAAAAAGCTTCTACCTTTCCCTCACCCTCCTCATTCAGCATCATAACATAACGGTATTCCATCTACCTAACCAACAGAAGCTCATTATGAAATGCATTTGCATAAACACCTTGTACTCATTGTCTCCCCCTGCATAATCTCCACCATGTATAACTTCAACTTCCCAAAGAGACAAATAAAAGGAGAAGCACAACTTTATGACCGGCAAATATATTCGAGGGTCTACTTTTTTTCCACGCTGCTCAACTTTCTTACACAGAGTACACTTATAAGATATTCAGTCATTCATTGCCATTCCATTTAGAAAGATTTCAAATTCCCACATTGGGAGCAGGTTGATGATGACATCAATCCAAACACCAGATATTCTTTTGACAGAGCACGATACACAGTAAAACCCTCATGTTATTGTATCCATTTGTAACTCTAAGAGTGTACAAATGCAACCAAATGGTTGCATTTGCACACTCTCTGTTAAAAACCTGACACTAAAAGATTTTTTCTGTGCATGTGAAGTGTGAGCGGCAGAATGGAGTCCCAAGGAGATGGTAAAGATAAGATAATGTCACCATGCTCTCTTTTGTCACATCAGTCTCTCAATTCTTCCTTTGTTATCTTTTGTGCGGTGCGTATGTCTCTCTCTCTCTCCCCGGAGTCGTCACTTGGTCACCGCATGGTGAGTCACACACTGCAGAGAGCCTTCATCTGAATGACATATGGGATGAGTCACTCACACAGCCATCTGATATGAGATATATACCCGCCTATCACTGTCTGTCTCGCTCACACACTTAGACACACGTGCACGCACGTACAGTATATGCGCGCGCACACACACACACACACACACACACACACACACACACACACACACGTTTGAATGACTATACTTGTCAGGATGCAATTTTTAAACTGTCGTCCTTATTGTTGTTGCTATTTTTTCACACAGAGACCAACTGCTGGCTGAACCCACCTTTTTTATTTCTTTTTTGTTCCTAATATTTTTATCCCACGATTTTTGTAACCCTCTTTTTTCACCCAGTGCCAATTGCCTAAGCCAGTGGTTCTCAAACTTTTTGGAACAGGTTGAAACTGGGAGCCATGACTACCAAGTTACAGCAACAGATCTTTACTAAGAAGTTTGATTTTCTTTTTTTAAGTACTCCAGTACTTTAACACAAGAACAAATTCAGTACTGGGGCTGAATACGTCCACCACTGTTCAGCCCTGACCTGCTATGCAGAATGCACACGCACAGACACAGTCACACACATGCACACACTCATGGGGGCGGCCATAGCTGAGTGGTTAGTGAGCCTGCCTAGGGAGCCAGAGGCCCTGGTTGCCCCAGGTTCGATTCCAGGCCATGCCAGCATATGTGTCGATGAAATGAAATTTGTCCCTGAGCAAGACTCTTAACCCCTAATTGCTCACAGGTTCTCATTGGAAACAAGACCGCAAGGACTTTCATGAACGACCTGTTAAAAGGAATTATCCTTATCTCACACACTCACACAGTCCAGAGCTCGGTATGAATGCACACCAGTGATGAAAAGTAACTATGCACACGCAGGCACGCACGCACACACACACGCACGCACGCACGCTGTCAGTCCAAAGCTCCACCGGGACATGAAACCTGTTGTCTCCCTTGCTCTGTCTCCACCTGTCAGTCTGCCCCTCTTCACTTCAGCTCTCTCTCTCACACAATGGAGCCAATGCTTTTCGGAAAGCCAGTCCAAATGCTGAACTGCAAATACATTTGTATCCAGAAAGAGTGTATTCAAATCAGACATGTCTGCAGATTTGGTACAGTTGAGTAGACCCATTTACACAACTGTGCACTGTTTTGGTATTACATAGTTGTTACAGTAACAGCTCTTATCCTGTGTGTGTACGGTACTACAGTACTTGGCATGCCAAATTACTCCGCAGTATCAAAGGCAAGACAACCAGATTTCTGACAGCTTCGACCCGGCTACCATCAGACTGTTGAACAAGGCCTGAACACCGCCTGTCACCAGGCTGGCCTGCTACACTGGATGACTTGGCTTTGACGGACTGTTTTTCCTATGTTGGATTACCTCCTGTGTGTGGATTGTTCCCCTATGAGAACTGCTTTTCCTTTGTTGGATCTACCATGTGGATTGTTACCTGTGAAGTGTTTTGCCTTATGCGCCTACCTTATTATGTGGACCTGCCGTTGTTAAACTACCTTTTGCACCTTATGTCCAACCTCAAGTACATACTTGCTGCTTATTATGCTATGTATAAACGGTATGTAGATATCTTTGATGGCTGAATGGTTAGAGAGCCCGCCCAGGCAAAGTTATATATTTCAAAAACATACTAAATCAAAAGATTCCTTACTTTCTGACTTGGCCCTGCCCCTTACTGACACACTTATGACCTTTTACAGACATAGGAAGAGATGGGACTTGAAAAAGAAATTCAAAGGATGGGAGAAGGAGGAGCATATAAGGAGGGAACGTGGAGAGGGAGGGGAGGAAGATGGAGGGATGCAGCAGAAGGCAAGGAGGAGGGTAAGAAAGAGCTTGTGGGAAGACACAGGAAGAGGGAGACTTCCTTGATGTAATTTGTGTGTGTGTGTGTGTGTGTGTGTGTGTGTGTGTGTGTGTGTGTGTGTGTGTGTGTGTGTGTGTGTGTGTGTGTGTGTGTGTGTGTGTGTGTGTGTGTCATCGCAGCAGCACATATCATCACATGACTGTACAAGCTGGGCCATGCAGCCAATCACAAAACTATCATCCATGAAGACAGAGGGGGAACACTGGACGAATGAGAAAAGATGGAGAAGAAGAAGCTAGAAGCAATGAGGGGTTGTAAGGCAGAACAACAAGAGAATTGAAGTTAGGAACTAGAATACCGTTGTGATGTGACTTGATAAGAGGCATTTACAGTGATTTTTGAGAGAGACATAATTTGACACAACGTGATGCATGTCGTTGCTGTCAGTCTCTGTATTTCAACTTTTTAGTTTTTTTCGTTAATGGCCCTGCTTATCGTTCCACAGTGTCACACAATAAAAGTGCAAAAATAGCAGATCTATAAGCAAACAACCAGTTGCATTGTTTGCTTATATTTTAAAGTGAAAGCGAAAGTGGTTAAGTGTCTGTGGGTTTTATAAATATTTAACCAATGAAAAGTAAAGAGCTTCTGACTAAATAACTTCTATGGCTAGTTTTTCCATTTTCTGAAAAGTAACAGTTTTGGACATACAAGGTTTCCACCCAGCAACAATAGGAAATACATCAGCCTGTGTGATGTCTCTCTGGAGAGGTCTGGGTGACTGGAACTACTGTAGATCCATCCACTCACACAAGACAAACAAAGAGGAAATGGACTACAATAACAGGAATAACACTAGTAATCTCATAAAATGTGAAAATTTTAAATAATTATGCCATGTATGTTTGCACATAATATGAGGAATTTGGTGCATTACACTGAAGCTATATGAAACATTTTCATCTATTTACACAAATATAAAGATAAGAAAAAATAAGCCAAAACAATGCAATGTAATGTACACTAAAGAGGCTATAGCTGCAGAAGGAAAAAAGATCATATATATTGTTGAAAGTGCACAGAGGGTATAGCTCAGACAATCAAACTGACAATCAATCTGCAGGGGGTCCCCAGCAAAATGTGTTATAGCGTCACAATCATTTTAACCACTTTAACCATATTTTATACTTTGGCTATTCAAAAATAGCAGATATACAAGCTCATAGCACGGCACGAAGCTCGTAGATCTGCTATTTTTGAAAAATCTTGAAGATTTGTGCAAATCTTTGAATATATGTATTAAAATATTGTAAAGCGAACATTTTTAACTCTTTGCTTCTGGAGGTCCTTGGCACAAAGATTTTTTAAGATGGGGGTCTGCAGCCAAATACATATCATTTTGGAGGTCCTTGACATGAAAAAGTTTGAGAACCACTGCTTCATAGAACCGTGGTCTGAAAAGTTCTTTCGGGAATCAAAATATGGTTCCACTCTGAAGAACCAGTTTTCTTTGTGGGAGCAGTATGTGTGCCTATGTTTAATTGTGGGTGGCTGCGTATTATTTGTGTATGTCCTTCCCTATTCCTCTGTAGCTTTTGTCCGTGGTTCTAAAGCTGAAATGGGTTGCTATGGAGACTGAGATGCTTGTGTAAAAAGGAATAGGGAGAAATGTGGTTGTCAGGAGATGCTGAAGGATCACAGGGTTGAGAATGAGAGAGCGTGAGCTGCTGATGCACGTGGTGGAGTCAGGCAGGCAGGCAGGGAGATCTCTGCCTGTCTTTCCTCGAAAGTTGATTCACATTCCATCTAAATCAGGGGTCTTCAACAGGGTGTCCTCAGAGCTACCACAGGGGGTCCGCCAAATCTTTGTGTGATGGGGAACGTTAGCCGAAAATAGCAGATCTACAAGCTCACGACGCAAGCTTGTCGATCTGCTATTTTCGGAGATTTGGTGTAGAGGGGGGAAAAAAGCCAAGGTTAACTGTCTGAAAATACATGTTTAACATGAATCCATCATATTGGGACAAGTCTACGAACCTACAGTATCTATGAAATCTAAGAACAAATGTAATCTGCAACATAACCTAATTCAATATATAGTGGGGGTCCCTGCTTTATCTCTTTCAGCTAGGGGGTCCTTTGCCTGAAAAACGTTGAAGACCCCTTATCTAAATACCTCTCTCTCTCTCTCTCTCTCCCTCTCCTTTATTTGCGTTCACATGTAACAAGAAATCCTTGAACACAAACGATAGTAGATGCACAAGCAGATAGTATCGATAGTAGATGCACAAGCACAAGGATACAGATCACGGATACAGGAAGCATTATCTCCTCCATATCAGGTGACTACCAATTATCACAGAGAATGAACAGAATTTAGCCAATGCCTTAGCTCTTGGCTTGGGAATTCCTGCAATCTGCAGGCCTCTCATAACTAATTTATGGACATTACAGAGGCTTCCAAATATGAACACAAGCAGTTTACATTTGTAACCAAGCTGTGTAATAGTATCCTTATTCCTTAAGAGTTTGGTACTTTAGGACTTTTTTAGGCCTCTTCCAGACTGTGGTTGAATGTACATCTCACTTCCAAAATGGTCACTAATCTCTAGTGTCCTGATCAACAACAACAATACCTGGTGTATTACTATTAACATCTGAAAAGGCATCATTTTCATTATTGCACAGGTTGTACATGGCAGTTGAAACACAAGCTTATACATTTTGGCAGATGATGAAACATACTTATGTTCTTAACTAATAGATCAACAATCACAGTCTCACACACACACACAAGTGTGTGCTTGTGATCCTTCACGTGATGACAGGGGTTAAGCAACTGGCGAGTGATAATATAGCTGTCTCATGTACTCCATCACATGATAATCACATTACACTGGCACTCCATTGCTTCCACTCTCTGTGTAATCTTGTTAAAATCCCAGTGATAGGGATCACAGTGACAAAGAGACAAATGGCACTGACTCTCTCACATGCACGCATACACGCGCGTGCACACACACACACACACACAGACACGCGCACGCACACACACGCACACACACACACACACACACACACACGCCCTATTTTACGCAATTAGTGTGGCATGACTAAAATAGCTGATCTAAAAGCTCACAATGTGTCACCTTGCATTGAGTTGTGGGCCTGTGGACCTGCTATTTTCTGTATTTCTGAAAATATTTTAAAATGTTTGATTTTTGGGGGGGTTGGCCCCACATTATAACTGGTATTATTAGACAAAAGTTGATAAGCCTTCAATTCCATACTCCTTTTTTACTTGTTGGGGTCAGGTAGGCTAATCAACAGGGCTATGTTAAGCTATTCCTCCCCCTGGTGGTAATGTTGAACACTACATGATTGGATAAGGCCACAGGATTGTGTACTAACATTACATCAGTGGTTTTCAATGTTTTTTATTTAACCACTTAAACCCCATATGGGTAACTGGAGTCCCCCAGGGCTCAATACTAGTGTATTTTCTGTTTTCTGTTATTGTGGCTTTCACTGTGGGCTTGTCGATCTGCTATTTTCAGCTAAAGCTTTCCCCACAATACCGATGCTGGGGTTTAAGTGGTTAAAGTATCTGGGTCCTTTTGATTCCATTTGTTCACTCAGAGTTACAGACCAGGCTTGAGGGTCCCTGGACCCCACTTTGACAACCACTGCATTACATAATAAGCTACAAGTCAGTTTGATTTCCATTAGCCTAACAAAATAATTACAAAAATAAAGAATATATGCCCACAGAAAAATGATGTGATTACACTGCACTGAGTGTAGCATACAGTAATCCCCTCACCCTAAATATACAGATGGTATCATCAGTAGGCTACTAATTTAACTATAAAATAGTGTAAAAATGGATCCAAATAGGGCCATTTTTTACGATGTGGTGTTAATTCTTTTTGTGACAAGCTAGGCAGCTACCTTAATTACAAATAAATGGTCTGCCCTGCAGCTACTGACCTGGCTCAGGCTGAACAGAGGAATCCAGCTTTCATTTGTCAGCTTTGAGGCTGCCTGACATATTATGCATTAGTCATTTATATGAATGTTCCCCAAGCTCTCCCCGTGCCCTCCGGTACACAACTGAATCAAAAGACCTGGATTTAATTCTCTGAAAGTATCTTGTAATTAAAGAGAGGGAGAAAAAACCCTGATAGGAAATAATGTCTGGGGTGGTGCAGGGGTAAAGTACCTGTCCACCAGGGATTCGCTGCATCCTCCCGGTAGGGGCACCTCACTGGCAGGTGCAATAGCAGTGGCAAAACACAGCAATGTGTGGGTAGTGTTCATTGGCATAACAGCAGAAATTCTGCAAACATTTAGAGAGAAAAGGGGTAAAATAATTGGCCACACATTGTCTATAATGAGATATAGTTCATACAAAATATTATCTTTAAACCTCTGCCCCTTCGAATATTGATAAATTATATTTTTTGCTTTAGTTAAGAACATAAAAAACTATGAAGCTCTTCTGTTTTTTTCTAAATTTATTTTACAAACGCATAACAAGACATTTGAGCGTATATCAGCCAGAGCTTTTGTTATCAACGTGTAAAGAAAAGATTGAATATTCGATCCGCCTCAGAATGAGATCTGTCTGCCCTAATGTGACAGAGTGATGAAACACCAGTGCGTCCCTAATAAGTGTGTCCCCATCTGACAGGCCATGGATGCTCGTGGCCCTGGGGACCAATTTGAGTGGTTCACCCACACATGGTGCCTGTGCAGAATTTCCATCAACCCTCCCTCCAGTGCACTGGGGCAGTGGTGGAAGAAGTACTTTTACTTAAGTAAAAGTACCAATGCCACAATATAAAAATACTGTTACAAGTGAAAGTCCCATATTAAAGATTTTACAAAATTACAAAAGTATTGGCAACACAATATACATACAGTACCAACATAAAGGTATATTTTAAAAAAAAAGTATTAAACAAGGCTTACGTCGTTAATGCATATTTTGTTATAATAAACTAAATCTAATAACTAGTGACAAAAAGCTGTCAAATACATTTTGTGGAGTAAGAAGTAGGCTACAATATTTGCCTCTGAGATGTAGTAGACCAGTAGCCTATAATTGAAATACTCATTTAAAGTAAAAGTACCTCAAAATTTGTACTTAAGTACTACAGTGCTTGAGTAAATGTACCACCAGCGCGCTGGAGCAGGAGGTGGCGGGTTAAAGCCCAGTTGTCTTGGCAACCGGTAATGCCATCTGTCAAGGTCCTGTGCAGTGAACCACAGCGTGTAGCTTCGATATGCTTTTTAACCCAGTCTGATTTCCACCCACACCTCCATTGTGACTTTTATTTAAAGGTAGTGTAAGTTATATTGTTTTGTTAAAATAAATGTTAAATAGCTCTATATTCTGATAGTACTTACTGCTATAGAGTGTTTGTTCAGTAACAGGGATCTCCATGTCTCTCCAGCTCAATAACAAAAACATTAATTGTCAGGTCGGAATACCAATTTTATCAAGTCAGGAGATAGAACTCCCACAGGATACAGATTAATCAAGTCCAATTGGAAGTGATGACACAAAGAAATGAACACAATTGTAACTGGAACAGTATGAAATTTAAGCTGATAAATGGGTACTCTATTCTGATTGGCTGAAATTGGAAACCCACCTGAACATGTATTTTCTATTTATTAAATAGCTGGAGAGACGGGGAGACCCCTGTTACTGAAAACACTCTATATTGATGCATGATTACTATCAGAAATAGAGCTTTAACCTTTTTTTTTGTTCCAACCAAAACAAAATCACTATACCATACTTTATACTGGACAAAGTACTCCCGGTCAAATATTACTCATCTACAAGTGAAGTTGATTTGTACTTGATAAAAGTATCTGAGTTGCTTGTTGCTTTAAAACATTTTACTTATGTATTGGGAAGTACAAATGACAAAGTATGTTTTCTGTTCACTATAAATGCATAACTATATTAAAATATAGACATTTCCCCCAAAAAATCTAAAGATTTTCCAGAAATGTTCAAAATATATAAATTTAAAAAAATACAAAAATAGTGAAAATAGCAGATACCACAATGCGTCGCTGTGAGCTTGTAGATCGGCTAGTTTCACTATAGGCCTATATGAAATACAGATTCATTGGTTTATCCATAATGTACTTTTTTTTTTTTTTTTTTTACAAATACTCAAGTAGATTTTATTTTCAAAATATTTTACTCGAGTACTGTCAAGTAAATTTACTTCATTAGGCCTACTGTCCACCACTGGTCAAGGACAAGTGAACTACAGCGTGTAGTTTTGATATGGTTCTTAACCCAATCTGATGATTTCCACCAACACCTCTATTGTGACCATAGAATGTATTTAACAAGGAGGGGGATGGGTTGAGGTCAGAGGTAACATAGCTGCTCCATAGATCTCCACTGAAATCTCAATCAAGCTTCATTTGCCTAAATCCTAATGTATTCTCTGTAGCTATGAGAGGGTAGCTTGGTTGCTAAAAAGAACAGATCTACAAGATAACAATGTGTCATGTTGTTTGTGGCAAACACACTTTGCGATATTGTATACATTAAGCAGCTTAAAGTAAAGTAAGGTTTAATTTTGAAATCACTGGTGTTTCATTATATGATACAAAAATGACTATTGGCTACTTACACAACATTGTAAATAAATAAAGAACTGTTATACATTCTGGTTGTCTGTCTTGCCTTTAGGGTCCAGGTTACATTCCAGATGCTCAGAAACTATTCATTAACTCAGTGTGTGTATACTCATGAGTCACTGTAAAAATGGTTTAACAGGCCTTTAAAACATCCGTAGTGTGTACACTTTACGTACTCAAATGCCCATTGATTCTCCCAGACACAGGATGTGAATCATGCCCAGCTCGTCAGAATCATTTACAAAGCAACTTGTTATTTCTGTCACTCCCTCCAGTGGTCATAAACGACACAGTGGTCCTGCATAGCCTACTGATAGTTTATTTGAAGCACTCTTATGGCTCAAATAACACCAACGTTGAACTACGTAAAATAAAGCATAAACAAACAAACACTCGCATTAACAACAGAAACATAAACATTGTACTAATAAACAAACACATAACGAACTAAAGCAAATACAAACAAACACACCTTGCTGCATATAGACTTGTAAAGGGAATGAGTCCATGCCCACGACAGACTGACTCACAGCAACACAACTTGCAATACAAATCATTTCATCAACCAAACGTTCAAACCCATATAATGTTCAATATGCGATTAGTTAGGCATTAAAAGTCCAGGACAACCACATACCTGTCTCACACTCTCCCTGTCCCTGTCTCACCTCAAGGGAGGAAGTGCAACCACTAACGTGTCCGTGTCCCAGCATTACAGTTTCCGGTACAAA
Source organism: Gymnoscopelus microlampas (assembly GCF_963454915.1). Taxonomy (NCBI): domain Eukaryota; kingdom Metazoa; phylum Chordata; class Actinopteri; order Myctophiformes; family Myctophidae; genus Gymnoscopelus; species Gymnoscopelus microlampas. Next base: position 25,653,977 of record NC_139962.1, read on the forward strand.
ATACTACTTCAAATAAAGCGACTCAACAAAATGGGCATGGATAATGGGCATAAATAATTATATTAAATAAGAACAAAAATAAGAAATAAAATGATTATTCTGGCAGTTACAACTTCTATCTATTTTCTCACACAGAAAAATAGTGGTTCTTTCAAAGATTCCCCGAAGAACCATCACCTTCTAAACAACCATTAGAGAATTGTTCTTCATGTTCCTGATGATTCCTCCATAATTCTAGAAACCATTTATTTCTTTGAGGAAATAGAAATGGTTCCTCAAATAACCATTTTTCATGGTTCTCTGAGGCACCTTTAACCACTTAAATGCTAGCATCCCAATATTGGGCATGTCTTAATTGGTAGACATTCGCCAAAAATAGCACATCTACAGTATCGGCTATTTTTGATGAAGAGATTTGGTGTAGAGGTGAAAAAAAGGAGTGGACCAAGTGTAGAGCCCTGAGAAACACCATTCGAAGTATAGAGGGTTGGAGGTATATATATACGTAGGTTGGAGTATAGAGGGTTAGTTATAGAACCATTAAAAAAAAAGTTTTTTTTAAAAGGAACCTTGGTCTTTCTGGAACCAAAACATTTTTTTTTTATGGAATCACTCTGAAGAACCGGTTTCGGTTCCAGTTGATGGTGTCAGACTTAAAAGTCTGACATCATAGACTCCATTTTTGGACATATTAGGACTCCATGGATATGACCGACATAATGACAGGGATGACACAAGCACCGTAGCCAATTATATAAAAGACTGGAACCCCCTCAAGGGTCCCACCTTGAGAACCACTGCTCTCTGGAGTGGTCAGGAATGATGTATGTATAGTCGGAGGCAGGAAATTAGCACCTTTCTGGTTCTCTCGACAAAAGTCAATGGTACAATTTTTGTACTGGATTTTTGATTATTGCTAAAAATAAACTCTGGCAAATAAAAGTTCATGATACTCAGTTCAAACATGGCAGCATCTCTGGTGCGTTTGTTCCATGTGGGTTTAGGAAGGGGTCTGAACATTGTAGGTCGCAGTGCGTCCTACCTTCACTATCCAGCCAGGTTGGAGAGCACCAGCGCTGAAACCAGACCCACAGTGCGGCCAAAGGATGCGGCCAATCACAACCAGCTGGCTGCGTTCGGGGAGTATGTGGCTGAGATGCTGCCTAAATATGTCCAACAGGTCCAGGTGACATGTTACAATGAGTTGGAGGTGATGATCCACCCAGACGGGATTGTTCCTGTGTTGGCCTTCCTGAAGGATCACACCAACAGTCAGTTCAGGAACATGACCGACCTGACGGCCGTCGACGTTCCCACACGCCAGAACCGCTTTGAGATTGTGTACAACCTGCTGTCACTGCGTTATAACTCTCGTATTCGTGTGAAGACGTACACAGACGAGCTGACGCCACTGGACTCTGCTGTTCCCGTCCACATGGCTGCCAACTGGTACGAGAGAGAGGTGTGGGACATGTTTGGGGTGTTTTTTTCCAACCACCCGGACCTGCGTCGCATCCTGACAGACTACGGCTTTGAGGGTCACCCCTTCAGGAAGGACTTCCCCCTGTCAGGATACGTGGAGGTGCGTTACGATGATGAGCTGAAACGCGTCGTAGCGGAACCTGTGGAGTTGACCCAGGAATTCAGGAAGTTTGACCTCAGCACCCCGTGGGAGGTGTTCCCAGCGTACCGGGAGCCCAAAGCCGAAGCCCCCAAACTAGTAGCTGGTGACAAGACCCCCGAGAAGGAGTAGACCCCCCCCTTTGTTTGCACACACATAAACACCACCTGTCTTTCAGGGACTCACATCACTAATTAGATTCTCAGTTGTTCTCAGATATTTCCAATATTGAAATTGGCTTGACCGGCAGGACAGGCCGGCCGACCGGACCTCTGACGTCATGCTCATGTCACCATGCCCATATATGGTCAGGTGCCTATGTGGGACCGACCGACTTCAAGTACCCAACCAATATGATCATATATGGACATCCCAATATGGGCATATACTGATATACTGATGACATCAGAGATCTCCATATTATGGGCATGAAAGGGCAAGGACTGACACATACAGAGATCTCCATATATGGGCGTGGAAGGGATCCAGGTAGACAGACAGATACAGAGATCTCCATATATCGGCACAAAAGGGACACAGACAGACAGGCACAACGGATACTCTGACAAAGCCCCCGACGTCGGCGGTGCGACGTAGGTGTGAGGGCCGCGTAGCCCTAACTTCTAGTTTATGTAAATAAACAAAACTGATACAATTAATTTAAAAGAAAAGAAAACAGAAAGTTCATGATACTTGTTCTTGTACTTATAATGATATAAAAACAAATTACGGTATAATCTTTACAAATCACCATGCATACAGAATGGTCATTGATCACATGCCTTGAATGTCACCACCACGAATGCTCGTGTGTTTGACGTGATGATGTGTAAATATCCTCGACCCCGACAATGTCTCTATAGACACTTTTTAGCAAACGCCTTTTTAAATAAAAGCTTTCAACATTCACGAGTGGGGTATTTACTAACATTTTACATCATAGAACAAAACGCTCAAGCATTACCATAGACCTTTAGACCTTAAACCAGGAAGTGCAAAATTATAACTTATCCGGATTTTGGGAGTGGCTTCAAACTTTGCCACTTTATTACTCACCTAGACGAGAGTAAAAAAAAGAAAGTAGGATAGGTAGAGGAGTGGAGCTAGAAAAATAGAGCAAATTAGGTTACTCTGACCCCCCCCCCCCCCCCCCCGTTCAATCTGGTCTTCTTTTGAAGACCAGTTAGACTCCTTTTTTAATGCGATTTATTTATGAAAGTTAAAAAAACAACAAATGATCCATGACAGAGCAGAAAAGATTATTTATTATGTTGATTGTAATCTCTCAAGAACAGATTCAGAGCTGTGCTTGAATGTTCTTGCCAGAGTCAAATCAAAGGTAAAATAACAGCAGAGGGCGCTGTTTTTCCTTTTTTTTGACTATGGGTTCCCAGATTGTGTTTGATTGTAGTGGATGTTCTGCTGTTGCAGTCCTGCAATCAACGATCCTCACTGATGTTCAACCCCTACCAGAGGGGAATCTACTGGGATGACACAAGCACCGTCGTCAATCATAAAAAGGCACCAAAATCTGAGAGATAGATTCAGATTCAAATTCAATAGATGATCCCCAGAATCTCCAAAGATCTCCAAGACTCAACTCTTCCACATGGATTTCATCAAGACTACTATCTTCAAGACTCAATCTTCAAGACCTTTATTACATTTATTTGGAATTGGTTAAACCAATTTCACTCTCATTATCATTCAGAGTATTGGAGTCAGATGAATGCTAACCAGTGCAGAGGAGGAGGGGAGCAGGGCACTGTGTGTTTAGGGAGAGAGAGAGGGGTGTCTGATGGGCTTATTGGTACCAGAGACCAGTCCCCTGACAAATGATTTCAGATTGACAAGTAAACCCTCCTGGGACTATACACGCACACGGACACGCACGCACGCACGCACGCACGCACGCACGCACGCACGCACGCACGCACGCACGCACGCACGCACGCACGCACGCACGCACACATATGATGGGGAGAAATTGTGAGGAAGGAACAAGGGCTGTAGGAAATGAGACATTAGGTCAAGAGACCTAAATATGGTTAGGTTTTAATTATATCATTTTATATTTAGCAATTTGTATCAGGAAGTGTTAAGATGGCCACATACATATAATGATGATATTTGTTTTTATACACAAGTGGTTGTGCGAGCGTAGATCAGTGGTTCCCAAACTTTTTCATGTCAAAAACCATAAAATGTATAGGTATTTGGCCACGGAACCCCATCTGAAAAGATTTCGTACCAGGGAGCAGATAAAGATGTTTCCAAAATATTCGAAATGTTCAATATTTTTTCAATATTTTCTGAAAAGCCGATGTATATACAGTAAGGTTAAATTGGTTTTAACAAGTTTTGCCGGGGACCCCCTGGGAACCCCTCAAGGACCCGTGGGGGTCCCCAGACCCCACTTCTCTTGCCCTCTAGGCAATTTTATTATAGAATACAATCAAACGTTACTGGTTAACAAACCTTAGGCAAGGCTGGTTCTATTACATATTTGAGCTTTGTTGGAGCCATTTTATTGTGAGAGTTACAATAAAACCTGTTCCCTGTATCAAGAAGTTGTGATACTGCAGCAGGACAGTGAAGGGCGAGATAGTGCCAGTGGTACCAAGAAGATGTTCACGGCCGGGCAGGCATATACCATCAAATACACAGACCTCTCTCGCTGGCCCAATGGCACCAGCACACCCCAAGGACACCTACCTTCCATGAAGATACGAGCGGTGAGGTAGTGCTGCAGGCCTCCAGCCCCAGTGCCTCTGGCCCACCAGCCATCCTCACGGCTCGCCGTTAAACTACAGAAGGGCGGAGAGAAGGAATTTTGTCTTATCATCGTTCAGAGCAATGTGTATTTTGTAGAAATAAAGGCAAAACACAAGATAGAACGCTATTTATTGGAAAAAGCTGTTTTGTAAAACAGAGACTTTTATGCTACACAGCACCTCCTAAACAATTAGAGCTCCTCCTGAGTCTTTAACTCAGTGTATGTGTGTTGGAGTGCATGTTAGTGCATGTGAGTGTAAGCGTATTTATTCAGTGTGTTTTCAGGGGGCTTGATAGCAAACAATTCACACTGATTGGATCAGTTGTGTCACTGTCATTGTAAACTGACTGAATCATGAGATACCACAGAAAACTGTAGTCACCTGTGTGTCTGTGTAATGCAGGGCAGTAGAGCATGTAAATGTGTCTGGTAAAGCATAATGCATTGGGACTAGAGGAGAAGAGATTCAGTACCAGTTATAACGGATTTCATTCAAAGGTAAGTACTCAAACAAAAGTTATTTTATCATGTAAGCTGGTGCGTTTACGCTACACTTGAAATACAATGCAAGCTAAAGAAACCACCACTGATCTGTACTGATTAGAGAAGTGAATGACCCATTTGCTTATTCTTGAATTAAAAGATTGATTGACACGCTGAATGAGTGTAAAGATTCACTGTCCTTAAATTGAAACAAATATTTAACAATAATTCAAAACAATGCATTACACTTTAACAAAGCTAAAAAAAGAATGTCGACTAAATTAAATCTAGCTTTTGTAGACTAAAATCTTATGATATTTAGTCAACAATAACTAGACTAAAGAGTCAAGACTTATGCCAAGAGTATGTAAAACTACATTTTATTAAAGATGAGTAAAACTAAGTCAAAATGTGCTGTCAAAATTAGCACTGCCGTTGCAACCTGGTATACAGTATGAAGATTAAAACCTGTGTATCATACAAATTGTTAAATGAAACTTATCAATCGACTTCAGAGGCACAGTAAGAGAACTGCCTTCCAATCTGTCTCTCTCTCTAAACACAGGCTCAGTCGGATAGGCCGTGTCGAAGGGCTATAGCCTACTCTTACTGTAATCTGAGACCTGAATGGCATTCGGTGCCAATTGTTCATTGACACTTTAGAAGCTAAAGTTTAGCTTCTCTCTCCCTGGTTTAACCAGGGACTCTGACAAACACCCACTACTCCCTGTTCCTGGTTTAGTAACCGACAATGAAACAGATCCAAACTCTGCAGGATACGGGCCCCAATGGGAAGAAAACGGTTCCTCCTGTAAGAATCTGCACCATGAGTTATGTCTGGCCAACCCACTCTCACTCCCAACTTGGCACATTTTGTAGCTCTGTCAGTAGCCCTCGGGACGTCGAAACTATGCTAACCCCAACCTAAACCATAAACTTAAACTCATAAAAGTGATGTCTAACTCTAACCCTAACCTTAACTTCACAACTTCAAGAATCAACTTTATTGTCACATTATAGATTTACAGGTGTGGAAAAAGTGGGTGAAATTAGTTTTTGCGCAAGCTCCATCATTTTTGTTGTTTTCAGAAAATAAGAAAAAGTAGGGGGGTAGTAAAGAGAAAACTCAAACAGTAACATGTGAAAGAGAACCAGATCAGGCTCAGAGTCACATATCCTGGTTTATGAGTGCAATGGGAACCCTCATCATCGCCGAGGGTGAAGCGCTAAATGTGCCAGCATTCAGCATCGGGCCACGCCAGCAGCCGGAGAGAGCACTGTTTGCTCTGCCAGCCCACCCGCCTCAACAGTTGGCCAAAAGAGCAGCCACCGAACAAAAGATCTACGAGATGGTAGCAACAGGCTACACCAAACCTTCCAGTGGTCCCTGGGACACCCCAGTCATGGCAATAGCTGCCAATGCTGTGAATCACAAGGCCTCATACTCGACTAATGGAACCTGGCAGCACCCAGGGTAGTGGCTCTCCGGGCTGGCAGAGCTGCTGGAGACGATGGGGACATCGGTTTACATTTGTTTAGCCATTATATGTCAAACAAATGTAAACTGTTACTGGTTAACGAAACCAGGGACAACCAGGATGGTTGCAGTGAGCACTGCCCCCGCTCTCTTTCTATTGCAAGGTTGAGCTTTGTTGAAGCAATTGTATTGTAAGAGCTATAAAGAACCCTGTTCCCTGGTATCTGAATCACTCGCAAGGGCCCGTTCTCCACCCAACACATTGTTGGAGGGCTCTCTCTCTCTATGGGTCCCTCACCCCCCACAGCATGGGCTCCAGTACAGCCTCACTGCCTGCACCATCTATATTTACACCCCTGCTCGGAGCATGTCATGTAGCTACACTTATAGTTTATTGTTGTGCTATTATATGTGTTATTTGAGCTGGGAAACGAGTTACGGGTTATTGTGATATTTTGTTGGTTTATGTTCCTTTAGCCATTATTTCTCATACAATTAACAATCCATCTATCCATCCATCCATCCATCCAATCTATCTATCTATCTATCTATCTATCTATCTATCTATCTATCTGTCTATCTGTCTATCTGTCTATCTGTCTATCTGTCTATCTGTCTGTCTGTCTGTCTGTCTGTCTGTCTGTCTGTCTGTCTGTCTCTCTGTCTCTCTGTCTGTCCGTCTGACCGTCCGTCCGTCCGTCCATCTTCTCTACTGACAGGCTGTACTCGCTTTAGTAAATGGGTAGACGATATTGTTAGGATTCCACACTTAGCTGTGTCTTGTGCCATAAAGGGCTACCCTATACTCACTGCTGACACTGCATTCCTTAATAAGAGCGCGAACCTAGAACTCAGAAAATTGACAAGTGAACAAATGTCTAACCGAGCGTGTTTATTGACTCAGAAAGCGTTAAGTAGCCTACTGTATCTACCCTATGAGCAGCGCGGGCCACAGGTGTAAACTGACACCACAAACTTTGAAGACGCGTAGGGGTGTTTGCTTTAAAACGTGTGGTGGCCTCACTCTGTTACAGTATTGTGTATTACTGTGTGTGTAGCGGACCTCAGGGAGGAGAACATCTGTATTGTGTGTATTACTGTATGTGTGTGTAGCGGACCTCGATCAGGGAGGAGAACATCTGGTTAAAGTGATTTATGCCTCTGCAATTGTATGAAGATTATTTTTTGGTCATTATTACCGGAGGAACTTTCTGCACCAGATAACTATTTTGTAAGTCATGCTTTTTCATTCTATTTAAAATGGGGGATTTCTTTGTGATGATGATTGTGATCAGTGGTGTAATGTAACTACATTTACTCAAGTACCCTACTGTAAACTTTTGAGGTATTGGATTTGGAATATTATTACAAAACGTACTTTAACCACTTCAACCATACTGTGGGCTACTCCGACAAGTTGAAAATAGCTGTACGCTCACGAGTCACAATGCATTGCTTTTCATTACTTTTACTTTTGTTACTTTAAGTACATTTTTATGCCAATACTTTTGTACTTTTACAAAAGTAAAAATGTAATACAGGACTTTTACTTGTAACAGAGTATTTCTTGTGGTATTGATACTTTTACTTTAAAGTAAAAAATGTCAGTACTTCTTCCACCACTGGTTGTGATAAATGCTAATGTATACAAGTATGAAACACTGTTTCTAATTGGGCAGAATTGATGCATTCATTCATTAGCTATAGCCTACAGTGAAACAAGTCATTATAGCAGCCGTCGTTTGGCACAAGTCTCTCCTAATGTAAACATTTGTCAGTTTTTGTTGTTAACATTTAACCAAAGGCCTAAATCATATGAAAGCATTATATATTTTTTGGATTAAGTCATAACTACTGCATTGTATTAGGAATGGCTGGAATGCACTCTCTGAGCTATAGCCTATATGTTCTGCAAAAGTATGAATAGCCTAATCATAATTAAATAAATAAATACATAATGACTGGAAACGTTGAAAGATATATTTGATCAAAATCCCCAATGAATACTACCAATAAATAATTTGATAATTTCAATGTCAGCATTTTATATAGGAGAGATGTCATTATTATTGTCAGATAGTCAAAGTAAAGTTTTGCATTCTTATAGGCTAGTAATTAACCACTTAAACCCCAAAGCTTTTGCTGAAAATAGCAGATCGACAAGCTCACAACGAGACGCGCTGTGTCGCATTGTGAGCTTGTCGATCGGCTATTTTAAGCAAAAAATATGGGGTTTAAGTGGTTAAAGAAAGTAGTCTAGTCACTGAAGTCACTCTTTAGAGCACAGACTCAGTATGAATGAATTCAAGAACATTCACAACTGTCCACCACAGTCTGACTTAAGCTGTGGCCTCAGATGAGACACAACCTGTAGGCCACACTCTCATTGGCAGCATTCGCTGGGCCAACTTTCACTCAATGAACACACTGTACAGAGGCAACCACTGTTTATTTGATAAATGTGACCTTGAAGCGGTCAAGGATGAGATTCTTTGCTTTTGTTTCTTTTTTTCTTTTCTTTTTTTCTCATAGCTCAGCGGCCCAAATCTTTTATTATCGTTTTCCAGTGGAATTCTAGAGCAAGGCCTCACAGTTCTGGGTGCGTCAACAGCAGCAGGCGATAGACCTTACCATCCCCGTCCCTTGTGTCGGCAGGACGTTTATTTAGTCTAGAAGCAGCAGAGTGAAAGCCATGGGGTCAGAGCCCATAACAGAAATCTATACGTCAACTACATAATCCTGTCCATTCATTACCTCCCCTCCATCCTCCAGTCTTGCATTACCTCTGTTAAGCTGCTTCATTCCTATGACTGATACTTGAGACAGCATGTGCTCCAGGGCTGATACAGAGAGTTGTTGCTGCCGGCAATGCCGACGAACATCCACTTGATCTTGATGTTTTACCAAGAGTTTATTCAAAGTTGTTTGGTAAATCGATACCGATATTAGCTGATGCTAAATGGACTTTATGGGTGTCCTGTTTAATGTAAAGGACAGGAGTGAAAAGCCTCCAGGTTGTTTACAACAGATTCCATTTTCACACATGGCGTTTGTTCTTTGTAAAGGGCACTTTCCCTTGCCAATGTGCATGGGTGAAACAGTTGTCTCTTTCAGGAAGAAAGGTGCTGCTTACGCTCATGTACAAGAGCAAACATGAGAGGGGTGCCTATCATTTCAGGAAAGAGAATTCTGTCAGCTAGTCGAGAGGTAGATTGTTTACCAGACCCAGATGCATAGGGAGACTTTGGGCTCATCCTCAGGAGAGACCCGTTTGGAACCGTGGCGAGGGAGTCAAACCATCCATCACCCTGTCATCTTTATGTACATCCTCAGGTATTTCAGGAGACACAGATACCTAACTTTGCAGTTTGTTTTTAGATAGACGTGTAATTGTAGATATTCCCTCCTTTGCAGTTACTCTGCGAAGATGTTCTCTTTTATTATCCACTGGCACCCGACATGCAACGCAATTACAGGCTGTGGAATGTCACTCATGCAAAAATGACTTTGGAGACGTACATGTATAGGTTGGGCAAAGTAAATGCGCTGGAGTTGCAGGTATGGGCCTGTGTGTGTACTGCTTTACTGTGCATGCACAGTTTGTGTGTCTGTGTGCATGCATGTCTATTCGCTGGCATACATCTTGGCTCTGCAACAGAATAAAGAGGCTAGTGTCTAGAAGCTGGCCCAGTGTGCGACCTTTACCTTGGCTTCCCAGCATGGCCATCCTGTAGCAGAGGTGTGAATGTAGCACCTGTATGCTTTGTTAGGGAGAGACGATCTCATGCCCTCCCGGTCAACTTGTAAAACAGTCTCATAGTTGGCAGGCGGCCCCTACGCCATATACTATGTCTCCTTCCCGTGTCTGCATGGCATGTTTACAAAAGACCCCTTTCACTGAGGTCACTGGGGAGGTTTGTATTAGGCACTGGCACCCATTTGTCTGCGACATCATCACACCAATCTTTGGATTCTTGTGTTCTTGTGGGTATAGCGCATCGCATGTGTACACTGTGTGCATGATCCACTGACACACATACTAGCTGGAGGTACCTCTAACCCTAAACTGTTGCCCTGCTTCCTCCATAGTAGCCATAAATAGGATTTAAAAAAAAACTCTGCTTTGAACTTGTGATGATGAAGCTGCACCGCCATTCTACAGGTACTCACAACCCAAAAAAGACAGGTGGTATACGATAGATATGTTTAAAGAAGCAGCTGTTGTGCTCTATAATAACATTACCTGTTTGGGTTCTAACCATCTGTCCTCCAGTTATTTTATACCCAGAAGACACTAGGCCTACCTGTAGGGAGGACATCATCGTAGTTATATAGCATGAGCTTACTTTCAAGATGAAAGTAAGAAAGAAGTCATCAATAATGATAGTAATCACTAGCTTCTATCTCGAACGCACATTAGACAGCGTTTATCGTACCTAGTGACCCAGTGCAGGTGTTGTTGTCTCAACTCCAAATGATTAGCAGTGAAGCTGACTGAGTGAGGATTACTGGCAGCCAGAGCATGTCTCTGCATGGGGCTGTTGTTTATGATGGAGTCTGGTCTGGAAACAGGACAAATGAGCCGTGCAGTAGCACCAGGGGATTGGCTCTGGGCTTTAGATGTACATCTTATTAAATCTTAGCCTGTAGCCCATTACTGTGGTTCCTCTATCAAGGGATGGTGGGTATTGTTTGCGTGTGAGTAAAGCCTTTCCACTGCGTTCTATGGTTAGTTTGGGTGCATTGTGCAAGTTGGCGCAAATCTGTTTAATCATGGTTTGTTATGTTTGTGCATTCTTCTGTGCGGGAAAGCCCATGTGGGCACCCACCATTACTACCCTTTTCACTGTCATCGTTCTATGCTTCCAATCCATACTCCTTATGTGAACCTCTCCACCCCCACACGCCCCCCTTCTCTTCCTTCCATCCTCCAGCCCAAATTCACCCCTGGCTTTGTTGCAGTTCCACACTGTTATAGTGACAGTCAATTGTAATTGAGTTAAATTCTTGATGCGTAGTGGTACTAAAATAAATATTTAAAACAATGTATATCCATTATTTAGCGCAGCAGGGCATCTTGGCTAATAGCGAAGATAGGAGGGAAGCATGAGCAGTGAGGTGGAAGCCATGAGCAGCACCCTGGACAGTCCTCTGAGTCCCATACACCTGACTGGCTTGGGGATGAACTGTCCAGTCAGTCCCAGGTACAGACCCCCTGGTCCGGGCTTGGCCAGCCCCCAGGAGTACACCCAGTGGCTGCCCTGCCGTCATGATGCCAGCCTGCTACCCATGAGAGAAGACCTGGCGTTGTGGCTCAACACTATCTTGGGTGAGATACAATTTCCTTTTTTAGCCGTATGAGTTTCCTTTTCACAAATAAACCAATACATGTTATGTCTAGATGCTAACAAAAACATTATTGAACAGTTAACTGTGATTAGAATAACAGTAGGTTTAAGAAAATTGGTTTTCAATCCTTTAGACTACAGAGGAACATCTCATACTGCTGTGTACAGTGTTAAATTAATACTCTGGATTTAGATGTGTACTGACTTTTTGTTGTTACCAAATAACCAGTAACCACAGATGGTTTCAACTTGCAGGGCTAAAACGTTGTTGCTGATCTACAAAGCCAATCTACAAAGTACTTTGCCGCAACATACAGTATTTGTAATATTTTCATAGTACAAATGCCATAATCTGTGGTTGCGTTTCTCACAACAATCTGCTGATGCATATCATAACAGTTTGATATCTCTTTGAATAACTGGTAAAAAGGCAGGTAATTAAACGCAATAATCACTTAAGCCCTATTTTATACTTCATTGTGTGGTGGTGTTCCTGCACAAAAATAGCTGATCTACAAGCTCACAATGCGATCCATCTGACGTGTTGTGAGCTTGTAGGTCTGCCCCATGTAGGAGCGCCAGGTTGAAAGAGGTTAACCTACATATTATCCTCAAAGCTTTAAAAGCCTCTGTGGTGGGATTCCAGAGGAAAAGGTAATTTCTTCCCTCTTTATGGCATTGTCAGGGAAAATATAAAGGGTCTGCACATGTCACAACCTGTTGGATTCTGGGAGATGATGAGACAGTCTCCCCCACTGTCAGACACAGGTTTTTACTACATGTGCATAAACACAACAAATCAGGTTGTAAAGTGTTATTGGTACGGGTGGCATGATGGTATGAGGGCTGCTGTCAAAAAGAAACTGTTGATTTCCTTTTTTTGCTGTTACTGGTGCATTGATCTTAGTCATTCATGTGGGACAGGCTGAACAGGCCTTTACACACAGGGGGCGTGATGAATAAACAAGTTGATGCCTTTATTCACGGTGCGGAAGCTCAGGAAAAGCAACCTCCTTCCGAATAAAAATTACATTACTTTACTGTAATATTTGCATTCTGTGTGAATCAGAATCAGAATCATCTTTATTGTCACATCACATGTTTATAGGTGTAAAGAACTAAGTGAGTGAAATTATTTTTTCGAGTGTGCTCCATCGTCTGTAGTTTTCGTAAAAAGAGAAAGAACGGAGGTAGGGTAGAGCAGGAGAGGAGAGAAGAAACATAAAAGAACACAGGACACAAACAGGTTAAATAATCAAAGATATACAGATAGCGTGTGTAGTAGCAGGTATGTGTACATTACGTTTAGAATATTAGAATCATATGCAGGTGTGTGCATGTCCTTTTATGAACATTAGCATCATATGCAGGCGTATACATAACATCCCGCCCTGAGGCGAGGTTAAAGAAAGTAGCAGCAGGTACAGTGTTCTCAAGGAGCTAACCACATGTTCAAGTATAATCCATTTTAGGTATAGAAAAACTATGCAAGGTAAATCCACATACATGGGGGATGTATGAGTGTAATACACATCAAGGTACTCAGCATAGGAAGACTAGACTGAGGAAAGTATTACTATTCCAGTGTGACAGGCGGTGGTCAGGCCTTGTTCAACAGTCTGAAGGCAGCTGGGTAGAAACTGTTCAGGAGTCGGTGTTCAGGCACTTGACTTGATACTGCGGTAGAGCTTGCCTGGCCTTTGTCGCAGTAGTGGCGCGAACAGATTGTGGCTAGAGTGATGATTATATGAGGGTGATGAATGTACTTATGACACAAACAACATTTTGACTTTAAAAAAAAAAATCTAACAAAGAAACAAAAAAGAAACGTGTAAAGACATTTCTTCATGTCACAACCCATGGAATATGTGGTGGTGGATGCATACATTCCACAATGTAACATAACATGTAGGTAACTATTAACCACTAGAGGTCCGGGCGGCCTACGGCCGCCCGAAACCCCTAGCCGCGCACGGGGCGCGTGTATATATGGGATGAACATTTGGGAAAAAAAAAAAAAAAAAAGAAGTTGTAATGTAAAAGTAAAAAAATTGAGAAAAAAATTGGGAAGAAAGAATATTTGTTATGTTTCAGGGGGTCCGCGGACCCCCTGGTGGTCCGCGCCAAAGTCGTCGGATGAAAATCTCCAAAGGGAAAAAGAAAAAAAAAAAAAAGAAAAAAAAAAAAAAAAAATCATGCAGGTTCTTGCTTGTTTCTGGCGTGGCATCCCAACCTGGCATCCCAATGCCGGCGATGTGTACTTCCGGGTTGCATAATGATGACATCACTGTCGAATCCTTTGCTGTCATGAACCTAGCCTGGTGTGTTGACCAGTAATGATGACATCACTGGCTAATCCTTTGGTGTCATGAACCTAGCCTGGTGTGTGGAGCAGAGCAGAGCAACGTGCTGTTGTTGTTTTGGGGATTTTCAATGGCGGCCCGTCGTGTTGTGTTGGCCTCGGTGGTACGCACGGTAAGCGGTAGGAAGCTGCTTCCACTTCCGTTGTGTCCGACATTTGGTGAGTAGAATTAATTATGTTGCGAGGTGGGAACGGTGTAGTGAGGCATGCCAGGTGCCCTACGCGAAACGTAAATTCAGGCCGCCCGCCGTGGCGACAGTGTTGGCGACATGTGGTGTGACGGTGTTGTGTTTAGTCGATAACAGAGCTGTGGGGTGTGGACACCGAGGGCACGGAAGTTGCTCGCCATTTATATAGTTAGATATACCGTTGACATAATTGAACGTGTGTGCATGTGTGCGTGTTTGCTCTCCAGATGTGGGCCTGACAGCAGACGATCTAATGGAGAGGCTGGATACTGGTGTTCTTTTATGTCAGTTAGCACAGCAGCTGCAGGACAAAATGATCCAGGCCAGCAATGGCAAGGTACTACTACTACTACTACTACTACTACTACTACTACTACTACTACTACTACCACACACACACACACACACACACACACACACACACACACACACACACACACACACACACACACACACACACACACACACACACACACACACACACACACACACACACTTATTTTGTTGGAGGATAAGTCCCGGTGCTATATGGATTTGTGTGCTGTGTGCACTGTAGTCTTGTACTCTCTTGTTGGTCTCTCTTTTCAGTTTTCTCCTGCATGTGTGTGTGTGTGTGTGTGTGTGTGTGTGTGTGTGTGTGTGTGTGTGTGTGTGTGTGTGTGTGTGTGTGTGTGTGTGTGTGCTCTGTAAGTGTAGCCATTCATCCGTAGAGTGATCCACTGGCGAGCTGATGCCTCTTCAGGATCATTCTTTGCCAGAGACAACACTGCCAATTTCATCTACTGGTGTCGCAAGATTGGTGTTGATGAGACCTACCTGTTCGAGTCAGAGGGTTTGGGTGAGTTAAGCTCCACTCATACATTGTGATTGTTAGAAACAAGGTCCAAAACAGTTACTTTTCAGGAAATGGGGAAAAAAAATAACCGGTGTTTAATGGATCCAATGTAGTTATTATTTATTTATCAATATAAAACCCACAGACACACTTAAACACTTTCACTTTCACTTTCAAAATGTTTCAAATACAGCAAAATTAGCCGATCTACAAGCTTGTGTTGTCATACGACAAAGTAAAGCTTTTAAAAAAAACATACAAGCAACAGGGGTTACTGCCCGGTAGCAACATTGTATGTATACATATATGTTATATCAAACTTGCAGTTTTGAAAGCACTTCACAACATGTCTAGGCGTGCATGGTGGGATGCGTGAGAATGATAGTGTGGAGGTTAATCTCCATCAACAACAGGGCAAGTCTGCCCCCAAGGCAGACTAACCCAGTTCAATGACTAATACAATGACATGTTAACCCGCTGCTACTACGTCAGACCAAGGTTGACATGCCATTTCTGCATTACACGTGCATTCATTCACACGTTTTGTATGTTTTCCCCCTGCTGCAGTCATGGGTGTCGCACACAGATGAATGTAATTTTGTCACTTTGCAATGCTAAAAAAGATAAAAAATGTCATATAATTTTCTTCTTATCATGACAATAAGTTAATTTGAACCTGCTTGCTAAAGCTCCTGCATGGTGCCTCTGGGGCTGACTCTGTCAATACGGATCATGATAATGAGCCATAATTAGTGTTTGTGGGTCACATTATTAATTTGACACTATTTAACTGTGCGCTCCATCTGTAAATCAGATCATTTGTGAAGGCACGCACGCACGCACGCACGCACGCACGCACGCACGCACGCACGCACGCACGCACGCACGCACCACGCTTCTAAAAGGTTGCGACAGTCTTTTTTGATCAACTCAAGAGGCTAAATTGGAGGACAGAGCTGCGCGTCTGGAGCCTGCAGGAATTTCCAACAACTCCAGTTCAAAGTTAGCGCTACAGCAACAGACATTACCTCCCTGACATGGTCTCTTTCTATACAACAGAACTATAAAAAACAACAATCTGGTAACAAACATTTAAACCACAGTTTATTAGGAGTTGTTAGACTAGAAGCAACGTTCCCTTAAGAAGGTCATCAGTGATCAAAACGTTGCTTCTCGCTCAATAAATGTACCGTGCAGTTTGGCAGTGTGCAGGCGATTTTTTTAATTATTGATGTGTACTTGTTTGCCTACGCACCTGCTCTTAAGCTTTTATTCTAGGTGTTCGAAAGTTTTTCTCAACAGTTAACTCGTGTTACATTTGCACACAGCCAGAGTTAAATTAACACCCATGATGAAGAGAGAGAGAGAGAGAGAGAGAGAGAGAGAGAGAGAGAGAGAGAGAGAGAGAGAGAGAGAGAGAGAGAGAGAGAGAGAGAGAGAGAGAGAGAGAGAGAGAGAGAGAGAATCAAGTCCGGCTCCTATATGAACGCCACACCTGTGCCCAAATCATGTACATTCAAGCTGCAATCGTGGCATTTCCTTGGCCTATCTACCTTCCTGCAGGTGTGTTGCTGCCATTGTTTAACTTTTGTCGAGACAGAGGTCTGTTTATCTCAGGAAGCATCTCCCCTATCAGATGAGTGATATCTCATTACAACCCCCCCTCCTTCTGTTTACACCATGCACAGTTCTCCACAAGCAACCTCGGGAAGTGTGCCTCTGCTTGATGGAGCTGGGACGCATCGCAGCCAGGTAACACATGGAGAACACCTACTGAGCCAGCTGTTCTCTGCTGCGTATTCCTCACGACTTCACTTTGGTGTTGATTGTACTCGCGCTGAGAATCTCTCTCTCTCTCTCTCTCTCTCTCTCTCTCTCTCTCTCTCTCTCTCTCTCTCTCGCTCTCTCTCTCTCTTTCTTATTTATGTACAGTATGCATACCTCTTGACAGTACTGTTGTTTTTTTCTGAACATGATGTATACACATTGTTTTTATTGGGATTTTATAATCATTGGGAAAGTTCTCCATAAGTCCTTGGCCTTAAAATAAAACTCTCTATCTCTCTCTCTCTCTCTCTCTCTCTCTCTCTCTCTGCCTCTGTGTGTCTCTCTCTCCCCCTCCCCCTCCCCCACTGCCCCCCCACTATCTCAGGTATGGTGTTGAACCCCCAGGGTTGGTGAAACTGGAGAGAGAAATAGAGAGGGAGGAGTCGGAGACCCTTTCCCCATCTTCCCCTCTGGACTTTGTCTTCTTCCCTCCGTCACCGTCACTGTCTCCCTCATCCCAGCCATCTCCGCCCCCGGTCCCTTCTCCTCCTTCTCCTCCTCCGCCAGTGTCTCCTCCAGCTCCCACCCTGACCCGTCCCTCATTTCCACTCCCCCCTGCCCCTGTTCCTGTCCAAGGTTATTACAGTTCTGTATTAGTTTTGATCTTTTATTTCGTGTAGATTCTTTGTTTTCAATTTCAGTTTAGTTTTGAGTAGCTTTTAAAGTGGGTTTGCTAGTTCAGTTTATTATTATATACTTTTCAAAAGGCTTGTTCAGTTTCTATTAGTTTTAGCGTTAGTTTTATTATTTTTTTAATTGTAATGGATTAGTCAGGGGCAAGATTCAACAAGGTCAGAAACTTTGCAAAAATTGTAGATCTGCTATTTTTGCCATATTTGACAAAGAGGACATTTTCTATAGATTTTAGTTAGTTTCTGTTTGTTTTACAATACAGTTGCCGTTAGCTATCGTTTTTATTTGTAAAGCCTCGTTATTATTTTTATTTCAGTCAACTAAAATGTTCTTCCAATTCTAGTTTTTGTCATTTCGTTAGTTTTAGTGAACAATAATAACCTTGTTCCTGTCTCTGACCTTCCATCAGCCACAACCGTCCCAAGCACCACCACCACCGCATGTTCCTCCTCCACTCAGACCTCCCTCTCAACCTCCATCGCCAGTACAGCCGTGGCCTCGACTCAGACGCCATGCTTTTCCTCGTCTGCGGCTACCGACGCATCCCCTCCACTCTCTGGGTCCTCGCCCGTCCAAACCAGGCCCCCCTCTGCCCCACTAAACATCCCTAACCGTCCTGTGATCACCTCGCCTCCCCCGCCGCAAACCGTCACGTCACCTACGGTGGCGTCGCGTCGCCCCAGCAAACCCGCAGGCCGGAAGAGCCAAAGCGGCGGCGCAGACACCCTCTTGGATGATTTTGTAAGCATATATCCAGTGGTGGAAAAAGTACTCAAATGTTTTACTTAAATAAAAGTATCATTACTGCAATGTAGAAGTACTCTGTTACAAGTCCGGAATTCAAAATTTACTTGAGTAAAAGTACAAAAGTATTGGTATCAAAATGTACTTAAAGTACAAAAAGTAAAAGTACTAAGATGTTTGAAAATAGGAGATCTTCAAGCTCACAACGCGTTGTGAGCTTGTAGATTGGCTATTTTCAAATATATAAAATAGGGCTAAAGTGGTTAATGTATGTTTTATAATGTGTAATAATTTATATCTGCAAAGTAACTAAAGTTTTCAAATAATTATAGTGGAGTAAAAGTACAATATCTGCCCCTGAGATGTAGTGGAGTAGAAGTAAAAGTATAGACAATTGGAAATACTCCAGTAAAGTAAAAGTACCTCAAAATTGTACTTAAGTACAGTACTTGAGTAAATGTACTTAGTTACTTAACACCACTGGTTCCAGAGATTCACGAGTCATGAGTAGCTGGAGACCAAGAGGGGAAGATCTGCCGCAGATCTGCCAAGGGAAGATCTTGGGGAGGGAGGAGGGGGTGGGGTTTAGGGAGGAGGGGGCGGGGTTTCCCATACTTGGGATTCACTGGTCAAGTGCTTACAGTGGAGGCCTGTCACAGATATTACATAATTGCCTGATCGCAATTATTTGAGATAATCGCATAAACATAAAACAAAATAAATACATAGTGCAAGTAGCAGATCTACAAACTCAACTTTTAGAATGGCTATTCCCACTTTTTCTTTTTTTTGGTATGACATTATTAAATATGTCAGTCATTTATTTAATATTTAAGTTATTTGTCATATCTGCCCAGTGCTATTTTGTTTGCAAAACCTAGAAGTCAAACAGAAATGTATTATTATTTATGTGTTCCAACGTTCAATGCCAAAACCACAATTAAATGGTTAATCACAATTATTTGAGTGACAATGAATCGTCAGTAAAAGTTCATGATCATAGTTTACACAGAAGAATCCATTTTACATTAACAATAAATGTTGTCGGTTCCAGTGATTGTAATATGCAAGTTGTGCTTCATTTATATGCTGTCACTGGCGTACGATGAAGTATAAATCAGGTCTGTCTGTCCTGCTCCAGGTGAGGAACATCATCGAGGACCCACCCTGTAGGTGCCCCACCAGGTTCTTTGTTGAGAAGCAGTCCAAGGGCCGCTACCGTTTGGGGGAGAAGGTCCTGTATGTGCGGGTGGGTACAGTACAGTACAGTACAGTATGTTTCTACACATTCCCTCCACTCATAGTTGATAGCAGGGGTGTAAATCTCTGACCTCACAATTACATTTGATTACAATTCTTTGGGAAACGATTCAACCCATTTCAACCCACTTTCACAAGGACACTATGCCTTCAATACCGATGCGGAACCAAATATAAACTAGAAAAGTGCTCCTCGAAGCACAGGTCTCTGCCAGGCCGGGTTGCCTACCCAGGGCCGCAAACATTGGAAGGCAGTCATAGCCACTTCGAATGGGATCTGAAAAATCTAACTTATACATCTTATATATCTTTTATTTTTATATCATTTTTATCCCACGATTTTGTAACCCATTTTTCACCCAGTGCCAATGTCTAAGCTTGTAATCCTGGGCGCTACTCTCCCTCTGCCAGCCTGAGGAGAGCACCAAACTGAGCTCATGCTTCCTTCAACGCATGAGGAGCAGGCCGCTGCTTATCACCTGACAGGGGGGAGTTCCACCGGTAGGACTTAGCGCGTGGAAGGAACAGGAAAACCTAATCTGGCACAAGTGGCTGGGCCCCATATGGAGAGTGAGAATCCAAGGAATCCAGGGAAAAATATATTATTTATTGTACGAGCATCGGTTCAAGAGCTATTGGCCAAAACGTTAAGTGGGCTGTTGTAGCGCCACTTCGAGGTGATGTGAACATTTTGGGGTGACGGTTCTTCCTTGGCCTACTGTGAGAGTGCGTGCAAAGTTTCACAGCAATTGGGAGCTGCGTTCATGATTTGTGGCATTTTATGCAAACCAAGCAACTCCTGCAAGTTTGGAAGGCAATCATAGCCAATTGGAATGGAACATGAGAAATCTGACAGATACTTCTTGATCAGATGAGTACATAGATAAGCTGTACCAAATTGCATGAGGTTTGGACAAACAAACTGTAGTAGCAAAAATCGGCCTCATGTTGGGGCTAAAACAGGATGATTTAAACATTTTAGGGTGGAGGTTCTTCCTTGGCCTACTGTGAGTGTGCGTGCAAAGCTTCATGCCGATCGGTACACCGGTGCCGGAGATTAGACAGACTGACAGACACACATGTGTGCTTGCACGTGCGCGGACGGACAGGGGCGAAAACATAGTCTCCAGCACATGGCCTTCGGCCTGGCGGAGACAATTGAGCAGAACCTGATGTGCGGAATGCACTACTGAGTGCTTTGATTGTGGGTCAGACAATTATTGTTTTACCTCTGAATTATAAAACAAGTTACCATGGCTTGCAGCAATGAAAGCAATGGTTATATACTGTATATTACAGATGCTATCACAAACAAGTTTTGGGGGGCTCTCAGCTCAGCCCTCAAAGCAGAATCATAAAAGGGTTTCCAGAATGACTGATACAGTATGTAGTCGCTTGCAAAGTGGATGGTTTCCACGATGCCTGCAAGATGTGGTGGTGAGTCAGACTCAATGTCATTTATCCCAGAGTCTTTCATCACTACAGCTTGTCTGACTTGACCCGGCAATGGCATCCTAGCTAGGGAACCAATGTTGCTTAGCAACGAGTATGAATGTTCTGGACAAGGCACAGCTGTGCGATACAGTTCAAATGTCACCCCACTGTGAATCCCTGTATGAATCCATCCATGTGAGTCGGGTTTGATCACAGATACCCTCTCTGCTCTGTGATCTAATGTCTAATCTAATCAAAGTGAAAACACAAAAGGAAACTATTTTCAAATACCCAAAGTATAGTATATAGGGGCTGAAGTGGTTAATGTATGTATTGTAATAATAATCAAAATCTACAAAGTAACTAGTAACTAAACTTTTCAAATAATGATAGTGGATTAAAAGTACAATGTTTGCCTCTGAGATGTAGTGGACAAGTAAAAGTATTGGAAAATGGAAATACTAAAAAAAAAGTACAGTACTTGAGTAAATGTACTTAGTTACTTTCCACCACTGCCCTTGGCCAAGGGTGCGTGATGACCCTTGTATGAGCAGTAGATATTTGTTTTCCTAAATGGGAGATCAGGGTTTGAATCCAGGGGGTTACACATAGCTTACAGTGGTAGTATCCTCTTACACATGGGAAATATACAGTATATATATATTTTTTTGCAATTTTGACTTAAACACACCCTCTGGAAGCACAGATGTTTATGTTAGTGTACCCTCTGTGTATCACGGAACAGTGTTTGACAGTTAGGGTTGTATCACGTCTTTGGTGGCTAGTTGGTCACCAGCTGAAACCCATTTAACGCTTTGTTAATCTTATTGAAAGCCCCATTGACTAGACCCTCTTTACTAACACGTTGATCAATGATATATATGTAGGCTGAGCCACTACTTTCTATTTCCTCTTCCTCAGTGGCTGACAGACAACATATTTTTTACAACCCATTTAGGAATAATGGCTGCCTTCAAGTGAGGGAACACCTGTTTCCATGCAGCAGCTCAGTCTCTGACATGGGGAAACTTGTCTCGATGCCACATCAAAGGAAACACAGGCAATAAAAGATGAAGTTGCCAAAGGCTGCTGTTGGTTGATGGCCAAATTCAGCAAGCATGGATGTATCTGTTGGTTTATGGCCAAGTTCAGCAAGCGTGGATGTATCTTGATCTAAAACAGAATCAAACAGAGAGAAATGTCTTTGGAAGTGGGCTTAGTTGTAATCCTGGAGTTTCCAGTTATGTTTCCCTCCATTGGCTCTTGTGCATGTTATCATTATCATTATTTGTACTATGAGCTTACCTGAGGCAATCCATGTTTTAATTGTCATATATGTCATATACTCCAGATTCCTATCGATGATTCAAACATGACATTTTTGTAATTGTACGTTCACCTCCTTTATGTTTTTGCCGTCTTCAGTACGCTATCTGTCAATGTGCTGTCTGTCATTAGCAATAATGACTATTTGCCAGCTACTGCTTGCAGTATTCACTTCCCCTTTCTGTCAGTCTTTTAACGAGTGCCCACGCTTCAGCTGCATGAGCAGACCTTTGCACCATCATGTTGGTGGCCATGGCTCCATCCATTACCTCGCCTTTCACAGGCATGTGGTTGGTTGGATGGACAGACGGACGGACAGACAGACAGACAGACAGACAGACAGACAGACAGACAGACA
>NC_139962.1:25679148-25744148 GCF_963454915.1 Gymnoscopelus microlampas
CCGTGTGTGTGAATGCGTGTGTGTGTGTGTGTGTTCGCGTGTGCGTGCGTGCGTGTGTGTGTGTGTGTGCATGCGTGCGTGCACCGCGTGGGAGTGCACGTGTATGGAGGGATTAGTCATCCATGTGTGCTCAGCTGGTACCAAGGGGGGCGTAGTTTCATTTGGCTTGATGAGATTTTGACAAAGCTCTCCTAGAGATCATTTGCCTTTCAGGCAGGAGGGGATCTTGTAAATATTTTATTAGTGTGTGTGTGTGTGTGTGTGTGTGTGTGTGTGTGTGTGTGTGTGTGTGTGTGTGTGTGTGTGTGTGTGTGTGTGTGTGTGTGTGTGTGTGTGTGTGTGTGTGTGTGTGTGTGTGTGTGTGTGTGTGTGTGTGTGTGTGTGTGTGTGCGCGCGCGCGCGTGCGTGATTGGTGGGGGGGCCTTGCCTCAGCCTGGGGGGTTCATACAAAAAGCAAATTGAGTCATAGAGGAGATGGGGTGGGGTGTCTGACTACATCATGGAGTGTCCTCTTGAGGTTCACAATATTGAGAATTCCTAATCATCCAAACAATAACACAGCACTGGAACCGTGTTTGTACACAGTAAAATCACAAGTATTCCTTTATCCATGTGTAGCTCAGAGAGTGGTACAAATGTAACCAACTGGACCTGGGCCATTTGGTTACAGTTGTAGGGGCGTTGGTCCAGCATGTCTTTTACAGCAGTTTACATGTCAAGGACCCCTAAATTAAAATGTGAATAATAATATATTGTGCCCCCACACAATATTTGTGTTGTTAAAATGTTTCAAAAATATTCCAAATTTTTCTTTTTTTTTTCAAGATTTTTTGAAAATAGCTGATTGACACTGAGCTTATAGACAGGCTATTTTCAAATAGCCGATGTTTATGGGTTTAAGTCAGGGCTATTCAACTAGATTAGGCAGGGGGCCACAATCATAAAATTACTTGAAGTCAGGGGCCACAAGACCGTGACAACAAAACCGTTTAACCGCTTGTTGTGTGCTATAGGTGCGATAGGACACAATAATGGACACATTATGTCCATTATGGTAACTTATTAGGGCCTGATTCATACTGCATTCATGCATTTTGATGTTTGATAGGAACATTTCTGTGTCAGTCCTTTATAGTGCACTGGCTTAGATTTTGATATTAAGAAAAATAGGAAGTAGATATTTCAGTATGTTCTGTGCACTCTTTGTTAAAAGAGTATTGGGGACCAGGTGAAGTGTTTACATGTTCGTATGAATGAAAGGATTTTCATTTTGTTTGTTTTGAGCACTCGGGTGATAAGAGCACAAGGTCTTATGATGTAAGATGGAAGATGGACAAAATCCACAAAGAAATAGCCATAATAATTGCCGAACTACTTGAAAGCTACATTATTCTGAAAGTAGTTAGAAGTATGGAAGCAGACAACATTTCAGGCTGTTTTGTTTCTTTGTACTATGAAAAGGTCTTTATACTTTTAAAAGATATTTTTGTGGCAGACAGGAAATAGGGAGAGAGATGGGGGGGGGGGGGGGGGGGGGGTGACACACAGCAAACGCCGTCCGGATCGGGATCGAACCCGCGACTCACTGCAAGACTGGATTACCAGCTTATGTGGTATGTGCCTGGACCGGTAGGCCAGCAGGCACCCCGATACTTTTGATACTTAATACATTGTTTTTTAACACCAGATGCTTAAGTACATATGAAGTGAGCTACTTTAACAATTTGACCCAAGTGATTTTCTTATGGTTGACTTACACACCAAAGATTACATTTACCCGCATTTGGGTTCCTTGCGTCTTGACTGCAAATGCAGTACTGGTAGGTGTTAATTTGGGACCCTGAGTGAGTTACTAATATTCCTCCATTCTAAATAGTAGCCTGCATTTTCTTCTTATCTGTTAATGGTTGATTAACCATTAACAAGCTTCAGTTAACAGTTAAAAAAATCATTCAAAATGGTCATCCTGTACAACCAACCATATAATAAAAAATATGTACATTTAATTTAACATTGGAACATGTAAAAAGAACATGTTCCACAAGAAAGCTCCGCTGGGGCCGGATTTGGCCCGCGGGCCGCCCGTTGAATATCACTGGTTTAAGTGGTTAAAGTGATCCCAGAACCACTGGTTTACGGTGTCTGACTTCTGTGCTCTTTCAGATGCTGAATGAACGTCACGTGATGGTGCGCATCGGGGGCGGATGGGAGACCTTTATAGGTTACCTGCAGAAACACGACCCCTGTCGAGGAGCGGCGCTGGTAAGGCCTGAAGTCCGAGTGTGTCGGACCAAGGCCAAGACACCCAACATGAAGGACATGTCGCCTGATAGTTATATGGTGGTCGGTGCTCATTACCGTGGGAAGAAGTAATAGACTCTGAAAACTACTCTCTCGCTCGTTTCCGGCTGTGGCAGACAAAGGTGAACATTCCACCGTTCAGACCACAAGTGCTTCAGGACAGTGATTTAACATATTTCAAATATTCTATTAAAGGAGTAAAAGGACCACTTCACCCATTTTCAACCTATCTTCATATAAATGGTCCTTACTAGTGCTCATTTTAAGATGGCACCATATACTCAGTCTGTGTGTCAGAGTAGGGTGTGGACAGTTCAGAAACATGCCTACCGGTGACATTTTAAAAAAAAGGCTTCTATTTCACCGGCTTCGAATGCTATCAATGCATTGAATGGGAGATTATCACGTTTTATCAGACCATTGAATGGGCTAAGTAGGCGAGCTACCGTCTACCCCGCGATTTGTCAGACCATTCATTGGGCGTAATCAGGAGCTACTGACCTACCGACGGAGGCGGAGCAGTCCCCACAACAATATTTACGATTCTGTCCATATCGGTACATAACTCGAACGGCGCTGAGTAGGCACAGGCGAGGGTCGCACCGCTCCGGACGGCAACTCAGTCGCCTTAGCTCCTTCGGTGGCCCGTCGCGGGGCTCCACCTCGCCTGAGACTGCGCGCCTCCGTCATGGTCCGAAACCGAAACAACCAAAACCAAAACCGAAACTAAAGTATTTAAGTCATCTCCGTCGGTAGGTCAGTAGCTCCTGATTACGCCCACTGAATGGTCTGATAAATCGCGGGGTAGACGGTAGGTCGCCTACTTCGCCCATTCAATGGTCTGATAGAACGTGATAATCTCCCATTCTATGCATTGATAGCATCCGAATCAGGTGTCTATTTCAGCATGCTGACTTTCAAGGAAGAGAAAGGCTGTAGTTTCTATTAGCTTGGAATCCCCTTCGATTATGTCATTGGTGGGCATGGGTTTGTCCCATCTTATAATGAGCATAAGTGAGGACCAGTTATATGAAGATAAGGTTGAAAATGGTTAAAGTGCTCCTTTAAGCTGGACATTGTATTCTTCCTCTGAAGATGAAAAGGCACCAAATATTATTCTTTTACAAACTTTTGTCCCAGTGTTTTTTTATGACAGGACTTGTGGATGAGATAAATATATGGATACCTAGCTGCCTACACTACATACTGTACAATGATGGAGAATGTTTCTAGGGTGATTTCTAATGTCAAAGAACTTATTAAATGTATAGCTAGGTATGGGTTGCTATGTACAGATATGGGTTTAAACGTGTTACTTAAAAGTACTGTATGTGAAAATGTATTATGTAGGGGACTCTACAAGAAGAACTCTAGAAGACATTACATATACTTGATATACACTTAGACTGAAAGGATTTCTATTCTGAATGCTAAAGCTTCATAATGGTATATGGATTAGTACTCTAGACCTTACAAAGAAGAAAAAAGTAACATTTTACTCTGAGAGTATACTGTAATATATACAGTATACTATATACTATCATTTTTATTTTGTATGATCTTAATGAATAAAAGACAATCTGATTCTTATAATTCTGACATGAACTGACTTATCTTGAGGATTACTTCACAAAAAACTAATAGCACCCATAGAAATATTTTTCTTTTTATTTGGTTCTTACTTTTTTGTTTAACATTTTAGTTTAGTTTTTATACGTTTTTAGTTGGTTTGCTAGTTTTGTTTATTTGTTATTTCTTTGAAAAGGCTTGGTTTTAGTTTTGTTTTTATTAGTGTCCCCCAGCAGCAAGATGGTCTATTCCTAATATCTGCATAAGTGCCCTTGAGCAAGGCACTGAACCCCCCAAACTGCTGCAGGGGCTGCACCACGGGAGGACCTGCCCTCCGACCTCTCTGATGAAAAACATTATGTGTATGTGTAACTATGGAGGGATATGCCAAAAGACATATTTCAATTGCCTTGTGTACATTGACAATAAAGTCATCTTCTTCATTGTTTTATAGCAGTGGTTCCCAAACCAACTCAACTCAATTCGAGACCCAAAAACCTAATTTGGTGTCGCCCCAGGACCCAAACAAACAAATAATCCATTATAAATTAACCCCTTAAGCCCTATTTAATAGTGAAAATAGGATTTCTGATTTCTTTCTTTTTTCTTTTTTTGAAAACTGTCTTCAATTTGCAGCCTCACTTCTGCCCAATTCCACAGGCACTGTGGAAAATACAAACTGCTCAGTACACTGAAGCTACACATGAAATAAACGAAATAATGTGTGAGGCATTTCCAACAAACATACCGTGTTGCTCTGCTAGGGATACACACATGCCGTCTCTGTCTCCTGTCACTGACTGAGTGTGGATGCATGGGGGTGTGTGAAGCGAGCTGGTTTAAGTGCGTGCCAGTGCGGTGACAGGACGTTTCAAAATAAAGGTAAACCAAATGTACAGGAAGTGTCAAAATAAAGGTATCCCAAAATAAGCAAAATAACAAATTAAACTTTGTTATTATTCATTAAAAAAAACAAGATTTCACTTCATTGGTCCAGGGGTAACCGTTGAAAATATCCCAGTTAAAATATTTGTAGTTATCGGCTATTTTCAAATAGGCGATGAATATACCGTAGGTTTAAAGTGGTTGAATATTCGCCCCAGAATAGGGACGTTATAGGGTTCATTGTTAAACTTGGTGTTTACTGTTTATTTTTTTTATAAAAAAGTCAACTTCCTGATGATTTTACTATTTGAAGATCCGGATCCGGATCCGCCGATCCAGTCCAGGTTTTCTTTCTAATAAAAATAGCAAAATCAACAGTAAGTTAACATTTTTATTAAAAAAAAACAGTACTGGGTTTGGTGATGTTCTATATTGTCTGAATCGACTTTGTTTACATTCGTTTACATGCTAAAAGAGTGACTTTGAGAGCTGTTTTACTGTACAATGTAAGTCAATGGGGAGCATATTTTGAATGATCAATTTCTAATCAATGCAGCAATTGTTTTTCATTTCTTGTCCACCTTTGGAGTAACATCATGGCGAGGTAACTACACAACCCAAACCTCTACCAAAGTGGTCTTGCCCTTTAAGTAGACAACCCCAACCAATCACTGGAAGGGCTGATGATTGTCATCCAACACTCAGCAGATAAGCAGCACCTGGAAGTAACCACACATTCACAGACCCACTCTACTGACACTCTTCCACAGACACACTACTGACACACGTAACAGCCCCACCCTTAAAATCAAACTACGGGTAAGTTTGTAAACAGAACTATATCAGAAAATTAACATTACACAGGGTTGGACACATTTAACTACTTAGACTACACATAACTAGTGTCCAGGACTACACATGACTTGTGTCCAACATAATCACCACAATAAACGAGTAGGCTAAGGAAATCACTACATTATAACACCGAGTAATGATACATCACCTAACATACGAGTTGTGAATTGCTACATAACACAGAACACAGAGTAGTTAATATCATCACATAATACAACCGAGTAATGAATATACTACATATATACCACAGAGTAGCAACTACCACCACATCACACAGGGTTGGACACATACAAAGAAGTGTCCAACATAATCAGAAACTGAACAAGTAGGGAAAAATCACCACACGAGTAATGCTACCACTACATATAACACCGAGTAGTGATAACACCACATAACGAGTAGGGATAGTTCTACATAACACAGAGTAGTAATTTCTCCATATCATTGCATATCACAACACAACCGGGTAATGAATATGACTACATAACACAGAGTAGCACTATCACCACACATACACAGGTAGACAACACTACATTTTAAGACTCAACGAGTAGAACTCACTACATTACCAAGAACCTGCACCGGTGTTGGCTGATCCATACCTTGATGTGCCAATGATTTGTTTTTACTGAGCAACAAGGTTTGCATCTGCTATATGCACCTTGATCCGGGACACTTGGGAGTCAGCAGAGCTAGAGAAGAGCTAATCTAGGCAGTATCTTGATCCAGGAGGCATCACCTTGGGCCTTGCCCCTGTCTCACCCTCCCGATCAATCGGAGTGCTCACACCATTTGGTTTAAATGCCACATCGTCTCCCCCCATAGCACTAGCTGCTCCACTATTCAAGTTCACCGGATCGACCTGTGTTGGCAGAACCAACAACCCCCCAAGTTCACTTGTCTAGTGAACGTCCTTGGTTTCACACTTCACCGTCTGAATCTGTCGACTGTTAACAAATCATCCATAACTTGCTCAAATTTACCAATTGAGGGATCAGCCACAAGTGAAACCCAGTTTTTATTTTAGGTTTGCATGTTTACATAATATGTGACTTCAAGTATTAACTGGTTGACAAAACTGACATATGGAGCAAATCAATAAATAAACAAAATCAATCTAAACCTAATCTCAAGTTTTAAACTCTAACCTACCTAATCAACATGAAATAAAAGTTACAACAAAATGCTCATCCTTAAATACATTCTCTAAGCTAATCTACCCAAAATGTACTTTTACAAAAATCTGTCATCCATACACCAATACTAGTTTGACAAACCATTACCATTGACTACATACCCTCAGAAAGCCTTACACTAGTACGTTTAATGAAGGTGCACTGAAACATACATAAAATAGATAAGTGGTACAAACAAGACTGCTGGTGTGCAGGGGACAGTACTACTACAAGTACTGCCAAAGCCTTCAAGTGTTTGGTGCTGTTAAGTAGACAACCCTAACCAGGGCTGATGATCAGCAGATAAGCGGCACCTGGAAGTAACCACACATTCACAGACCCACTCTACGGTCACTCTGACAATCTTCCACAGACACACTACTGACACACGTAACAGTTTGTTATTGTGTTATTGCTACTACAATGTTGAACTAAGTTAATGATAAGTTTGTTCTGTATGAGATAGTGTATTATATGAATCATGTGTACCCTCAGATTACTATGGTGTGTGAATTATTTGCTACAATCTGTACACACAAAGGGCTTTTCCCCTGTATGAATCATCTTGTGTACCCTCAGATTACTCTGATCTCTGAAATGTTCGCCACAATCTGTACCCACAAAGGGCTTTACCTCTGTATGAATCCTCATGTGCATCTTCAGCATATCATGTCGACGAAAACCTTTGCTACAATTGGAACAAGTAAAGGGCATTTCCCCTGTATGAATTGCCATGTGTGCCTTCAGATTTCTATTTTGTCTGAATCCGTTGCAGCAAACTGTACACACAAAGGGCTTTTCCCCTGTATGAATCCTCATGTGCATCTTCAGCACATCATGTCGACTAAAACTTTTGCTACAATTGGAGCAAACAAAGGGTGTTTCCCTTGTATGACTTGTCATGTGTGACTTCAGATGACTAGTTTGTCTGAATTTGTTGCCACAATCTGTACACACAAAGGGCCTTTCCCCTGCATGAATCCTCATGTGTACATTCAGAGTACTAATCTGTCTGAATCCGTTGCCACAATCTGTACACACAAAGGGCTTTTCCCCTGTATGAATCCTCATGTGTTTCTTCAGATCACTACCATTTGTGAATATTTTGACACAATCGGCACAGGTAAAGCTTTTCTTCCCTCTTTGACTACTCAGGGATGTCGTTTGTTTTGATGATTTCAGGTCAGATTCAGAACAGTGTGAAGAGAGGAGCAGGTCATCACTACTTGGTTGTGATGCTCTACAGTCCTCTACATCAGTTTGTGTTTTCATGTGTTCAGTTTGGGTGCTGGCTAGAGGTTCTGTCGCTCTGTTTTCATCATTATCATCATCTTTTCAACACCAGTAATGTCAATGATGACCCATGAGCCTCCTTTGGTCTTTGAAGTAGTACCTCCTCCTGTTCTTCTTTAATCCGTGGAGGTTCTGGTTCGCCCTGCACCAATCTGGCTCTCCTCTCCTGCTGTTCAGGATAAACCTCTTCGTTACACACAGAGGGGTGCTGGTACCCTAGGCAAAGGATAAAATGGGAGTTAACTAATTAAAGGGGAATGAATGAATCCATAGGCTGTGTAATGTTTCTATTCTTACTGTCACTCTTAGTGTCTATAGTAGAAAGAAATGCAATGTCCACACAAGGATATGTAGTTGAGCGTTCTGTGTTCACTTCCGCACTTGGTTCAATGAATACTGGCGCGCATCTCACATGACGTCATTAACATGAGTCTGGGCTAAACCATTATATGGGTGAAACGATTATCCTCAGGATACTACATCCCCTTCATTTTAAAAGAAGTATTTCATGGGTTTCATGGCCCCTTAAAAGTTTTTAAAGCTTTAAAGGGCATGGGTTAAGTTCCTGCCCACCACTATCCTTTATGATGCCTCTGGCTTTCCCGGGCATTCCAGCAAAGAGTAGTCAAACAGTAGTCATAATTGACCAGCGACTCCTACAGGTTGGTCAGGATGCCTGTGTGGAGCAGGACTTAGATGTCACGGGTCATGTCACGGACAAATAGTAATTTGGGGGAAGTAAGTAAGTACATTTTATTCATATAGCACCTTTCACAGACAATGACATGGCTTTACAGGTTTAAAATCGTAAAAACATATAGAAAATAGAAAACAAATGAATAAAACAATATTAGTCATTAAAAGGACATTGAAAAGGAATAATTATTATAATTAATAATGAATTAATAAATATAATTAATAATTATTTTAGATTACTGCTAATAAAAGTGATAGTTTTTACCTGGAGGGAGCTTCGCTCCACACCTTACTAATTATAAGTGTCATCGTTGACCCATCATCCTCGTCTGGTCTTTGAAGATGCTCCTCCTGTTCTTCTTTAATCTGTGGAGGCCAGTGATGGACAGTGAAGAGGTACAACATTTTAGTACTGTACTTTTGTGTTGTTGTTGTTGCAAGCTTTGACTCTGCTACAGTACAGATAGAAGTCTAGGAACTAGGAAGGGACCACTTAAAGGTTAAATTTTGTAGTTTGTTTTCCATTTGAGGTTAAAACTACAGTGGGGTAAAAACATGGCAGGCTGCATATAACACTGACCTTAAGCAACACAGCTGCAGCTAATCAAATTACTAATGGGTGTGTTAGATTTTAGGTGTGTCAATACTGTCTATCGTGCTTCATGCCCATGGCTCTGCCTGGACACACCTAACACACTTATTAATCTATTTGGTCCAGCTCTGTTGCTTAATAGTCTGCCATGTTTTTAATCTGCTGTAGTTTTTAACCTGAACTGGAAAACAAACTTCAAAATCAGCTCTATTTAAAATATAGTGAAAATAGCTAATATAGAATATATCTAGTTGTGAGCTTGTATATCTGCTATTTTCAGATTGTTGTCAGTTTGTTTTTTTGTTTGGTTTCTTTGTTTGTTTCAAAATTTCAAAACAGCAATGCATTGATATTAAAGAGAAAATGTGTCTTTTTTTTACTTTGCTAGGCTCTGTTTCCTCCTGGACCAGACTGGAGTTCCTCTCTTGTCGTTCAGGGTGAAGCTCCTCTTCACACAGGAGTGGGAGATCTGTAGACGGAGGAGACAGGTGGTAACTCTCAGCAGAGAGCAACTCGATGTGCATGTTTTCTGATTGGAGAAGAAGACTGCAAGCCACAAGAGCAGACCTTGTAGCACAATGCTACAAGGTCACAATGCATCAATGTGTACATTTTCGGTCTTTGTTAGGAGTTGAGTGTGAAGGAGACTAATTATTAGTCTCTTTCAAGTCTCACACTGCATAAAGCTGGAACTCCAGTTCATCATCTTATCATATCATCTCTCTTTTTCTCACAAAATGCAATTACATTAAAGCTACGGTGTATGTTTTTGTTGACGTTCTTAAAAAAATACGTATAATGCATTATAATCTGCTTATAACATTGTAGAATTATAGTTATAAT
This sequence comes from Gymnoscopelus microlampas, assembly GCF_963454915.1. Classification (NCBI taxonomy): domain Eukaryota; kingdom Metazoa; phylum Chordata; class Actinopteri; order Myctophiformes; family Myctophidae; genus Gymnoscopelus; species Gymnoscopelus microlampas. The sequence continues at coordinate 25,689,358 of NC_139962.1, forward strand.
CACTCATAAGTACACATAATGCTTTAGATATATAATCTTTATTCCAGACTCATGCGTCCATATAAAAAGAAAAGACATCACATAATATAAAAAGAGACAGCAGTGTAAAAATATACAATGTATACAAATCAAAACAAAACAAAACATCACTCAAGCGCTCCCGCCCCCCACCCCTCCCCACTCACACCAATTCATAAGGCGGCTGTCAAGCGCCAAGTCAATAATTTAAAAAGTGTATAGGCTATTACGCCAATGCTCTCTAAGCCTGGATGAGTATCTATAACTGCTTCTCATAGGGTTGGTTAGAGCCTCTATGATGCTATTCACGGACACATCAAGCCGACACATAAATTTGTACATCAATTGTCTTAAAAGTGCATCACAAGTAGGCACACCAGTGGACACAAACAATTGACTGGCACTATGCCATCTAGGTATGTGAAGTAACAACCTCATGGCATCATTATACGCCACTCTGAGCCTCTGCAAACTCCTCACCCTGTAAGAGAACCAGAGATGAGCCGTATACAGAGGTGTGACATAGGCTCTGAACAGTGAACACTTAACATCATCAGAACACATAGAAAATTTCCGTAGCAGCATATTGGCCTGTCCATAGATTTTTCTACATTGTCTATAGATATCTCTGTCGTCCATCCAATCATCAGTGAGGACATGACCAAGGTATTTAGTTTCCTTACATACTAAAAGAGGACTCTCACACAATTGAAAAGCAGGGAAGGATTCTTTCCTGTCCTCTCTGCTTCTCACGATCATGATGTTACTTTTTTTAGCATTATATTTAATGTCAAAGTCTTTACCATACTGTGTGCAGATCCTCAATAATTGTTGAAGGCCAGCACTGTATGGACTACATAAAACCAAATCATCTGCATACATGAGATGATTGACAACAGTGTCACCCACAAGACAGCCAGTGTTGCACCCATTTAGCTGTATTGATAGGTCATCCATATAAACATTAAACAATACGGGGGATAAAATCCCTCCTTGGCGTACGCCATTACTGACATGAAATGGTTCAGAAATGCAATTGCCCCATTTTACCTGAAACATCTGACGTGCATACCAAAAGACCAGTATTCTAACTAAATATCTTGGAACACCTCTATCAATCAATTTCATAAATAACTTTGCATGGTTAATTCTATCGAAAGCTCTAGAGGCATCAATAAAGCATAAAAATACAGTAGAATTCTGGATTCTGTATTTGTCAACTATCTCCTTTAAGGCATATATACATAAATCAGTGCTATGTTTTCTTTTGAACCCAAACTGATTATCAGTAGTGAGAACAAACATCTCCAGCCTAGTTAGGAGAATTCTTCCTAATATTTTAGACAAGATACTGGCACGGGCAATCGGTCTGTAATTGTCCATGCTATTTAGCTTCCCAGCCTTGTCTTTCAAGACAGGCACCAGCAGAACAGACATAATAGATTCAGGAAGAACACCATGAACCATGAGGCCTGTGAAACACATAGCAAGCAGGGGACAGAGCCTAGAGCTGGCATACTTTAGGTGTTCTGCAGTAATACAGTCCAGTCCACAAGCCTTGTTGTTGTCAAGCAGCTTGATGGCATCAGAAACATCAACTGATTTGACTACCATGTTTGGGGATAGATCAACATTATTAATTACCACAGCATTGCTCTTAACACAGTTAAAAAGATTACAGTAATTTTCCCGCCACACTTTAGCAATCTTCTCTTGGCCACAGACACCCTCAATATCAGATGGTAAAGAGGTTTTAGAATTATTCATGACCCTGACCTCTTTCCAGAAGTCATCATAATTGCTTTTTTGCATTTTCCTAGCAAGAGAATTTGCCCTCATTGTGTTCTCCTTTGTCTTGATAAAACGAAGGGCATGCTTAAATTTTGCATTTGTTTCTTTTTTACGATCAAGTAAGTCCCCCTGTCTGGGAATGCCTGCCTCAGACCAGACTTTAAAGGCCTTTCTGGCTTCAGAGTGTTGCTCAGCCACAAACTCATTCCAACCGGGTTTGAGGTTAAAAACCTTGCTATTGACTTTACAGAATGGCTCACTAGAGTCAATTAAAGCTGATACAATATTGTCATACATGGCACACAAATCAGTAGCATGATGCGGTTCTGTACAGTTCACATTTAAACACATTAGTGAATCCCTGGGCAGTTCTGTATTTTTCAAAAAAATGTCTGACAGGATAGAATATCTCTCAATGTCCTCTTTGGTTAGTTTTGACCAGACCAGCTTCCCTTTGTTAACAGCACTACCAGTAACAGTCAGCTGGGGTACAGTCTCAACATTAATCTTTATGGCAATGGGTATATGATCAGAAGTGGCCAACCCATACAGAATCTCTATATTATCCAGTGAGGCATGAGCATCTGCAGTAGACAAACAATGATCTAGCCAAGATGTTGTATGCCATGCTTCACTTACATAAGTGAAGCTGTTGTCAGGCAGAAAACCTTTACTAGATAAAATTAAACAACTGTCATTACAGAACTCTATCAGATGTTTTGCAAATAGAGAGTTACAGTCAGACAAGTCTGCATTATAGTCCCCAATGACAGACACAAGTAGAACCACTGTCCTCAATAAAATAATTAATAAAAGCTAACCTATGCAGGAATTCATCTTCAGATTTATAAGATTCACAGGGTGTGTACAAATTTAAAATTATGAATTTCTTCTCATTAAAATTAATCTCTAATCCAATGGCCCAGTCAACATTAAGTCTTACCACCTTCACCATTGGGTCATATTTAATATTCCAAAGGATAGCCACTCCACCTGCTATCCTGCCTTGGACTATCTTTGTGCTGAGGTCAGTGGTAGACTCACCAGCACCATGAAAATTGTCATGTATCGTGTTAAGTTTATCAAGGTCTTGTTTGGCAAGCAAGGTCTCTTGTATACATAAAAAGTCACACTCAGCAAGCAATGTGTCCACCACCAGCCGTCGTGATTTATCCGCTTTTTAATGATCATCACATTAAAAAGCATTTTATAATTACTTATAAGGTCAAGTACCATAATTGCCTACTTCGTAATTGCTGGTCACTCACAGACTTTTGGCCAGGATGATACAATATATCATTCTAAAAATATGAGAATTATAATACTTCATATTATGAAGTATTATAATTATCATAGTTTCAATAAATTCTAATAATTTCATATAATGCATTACAATTACAATAATTGCGTGATTGTAAGTCACTAAGTGGCCATTTGATGCTTTAAGTGAAAAAATAGATATAATTAAAAGTATTAAAAACATCACAAAAATAATTTCAATTATTTAATCATAACAGACAATACATTGAGTACTGGTAAGGTACTCCAGTTTGACACAACTGAATGATGGACATTACTCACTCAAAAAGACCTGCAACCTTAAACAATATTGATGTAACTCCCTCCAAGCACAGACAGACACAAGTGGTTTCCTTGCTACTGATTTATTTGAAGGTAACTTCAAATCCCTCCAATCCACGTGAAAACTACAAACAATAAACATAAAATAAGCATGTTACAATAACATAAGATAGCGTCATGCACAGCATGTAAAATAGACATTTACCAGAGTAAAATACAGACAGTACAAACAAACAAACAAACAAATACCTCGTTGGCTGCATGCTACACATAAAGGGAGTACTTCTTCAGTCTTCAGGTCCTTACTTATAACCCTTTCTTATGACTTTAGACAGTAACCTTTCTTATAACTTTTAAGTTTAGACAGTCTCTTGTGCCCAGCATGACACAGAGCTTCTATTCTGCACCTTCACATTCACATGAGAGCGGACCAACGAGACACAGAACGTGACTTTAACACTTCAAAATAAAAGCATTACAACAACTTCACAAATAATCATGAAATAATGTACACATACACATTAACTTAAATACAGCCTTATTATGAACTTGGTCTTAGAGAAATAAAAAAAATTGTTAACTTATAAACGATGACAGCAGTTACAATTGACTTTACCTGTAGCTGCATATTTTACTTTCATATAAATGCTTGATCAACAAAAGTGACTCCTTAACAAAAAACATGGCATGTCTCAACCTTTTAAGAGATGAGACAAAGAGTGAGAGAGTGAGAGGACATTCACAGTGAATTAAGTGTCAAAGGGTAGCAGCTCATGATTAGATGTCATCTTTGTGATCTTGTCTTTGATCTCCATAGTCATCGCTGAATGACATCTGTCCACAAAAGTGGACAGCTTCTCCACCTTCTCATTCCAGGGACACAAGGCCTTGAACACTTCTGCAGCTGCAATTCTTAGAGAACTACCTTTATAAAACAACGCTTGCAACAACCTTTGACTCTGTGTGGACTGCATTGAATAATACATGTCTGTACGAAAATATAATAAATAAATGGCACACTAAAGGTTAAACCCCAATCACAAGACAAATCTATTTTTGTCGAATGTTCGCCACAAGAATAGAGACACTAGGGTTCATATGATTAACAGGTTCTTTGTACGGCAGTGGAGCTATGCTATAGTACCTCAACTACAGTACCCCAAAGAACCGCTGAAGAACCAATATTTGTTTGTGTGATATGGGTTTATCTAAAATTGGGTTTAGTTTACACTAAAAAGGTAGTGTAAATGAAGCATACATTTTACCTCACCGGCAGTAGCAGGAACAACTTTGGAATGTGATGATGGTTCTGGTTGTGTTGTCACTGTAGCTGAGTCAGGCTCAGCTTGAGTAGAAGGACCTAAGCAGGTCCCCACCAAAACGAGTTAATAAAGCATCACAGTCAGTTAAACCACTTGAACTCTAGTTTATACTTTGATCTACAAGCTCTTGAAAATGTAAACATTGTTGCATTTTTTAAAATGGTTTGAATAATTAAAAATGCCTTGACACAAATGACACAAATCTTCTCTTATGGGCCCCCTGGCACAAAGTATTTTAAGATGACGGTGCACGGCCAAATACATAATAATTTTGGGGGTCCTTGACATTATAATACTGGCATGCTATGAAATCAGCATAGTCACACATGGAATGACAGTTAGTATAAAGTAAACTATGAACTAAAATTGATTTAATTCTCCCTCACCAGCAGCAGCATAAACTTGGGAATTTGATGATGGATCCGGTTGGGTTGTCACTGTAGCTAGGTCAGGCTCAGCTTGAGTAGAAGGACCTAAGCAGACATATAAGAGATAATTAATAATAACCAGAAAACTGTTACCTTATAATACTTGCATACTGTACATCACCGTCACACATGACGTAAAATATCACAGTTATATGAACTACTGATCTTCCCTCGCCCGCAGTGGTAGGAGAAACTCCTGCCGAACTGTCAATATTTAATGTCACACGTACAGCCAGACCTCTGTCTCGTCCAACTCTACACAAGATTAGTCTGTCAATGTGGGACAAGCTGACTCCCAGGTCCTCCTACATCGAATGACATTGGTCCACGTGCCAGATTGACAGCTAGGCGACAAATGAGGTCCAGGGGGTGTGTGTTACTCACAGCCTGCCTTGGTCACAGTGCAGTAGCTGTCATCCTGCAGAGTGAAGAGGGGCATTGGGGGCGGCCAGTGCAGAACAGAGCTCAGGGACTGATTCAGGGCTGCGTCTGGGTCATAGGAATGCGTGTGGTGCTGACGGGACACGTTGTGACCGGTTAGATGGCCATCACTGTTCGGCATCTGCTTTATACGTGTATACACACACACACACACACACACACACACACACACACACACACACACACACACACACACACACACACACACACACACACACACACACACACACACACACACACACACACACACACACACACACACACACACTCTGTAGACAAAGTATTTTAAATGTAACGGTGCTGGTTTCTAATATTAAATCAATCAATCAAACACGCACACGCGCACACGCACACACGCACACACGCACACACACACACACACACACACACACACACACACACACACACACACACACACACACACATACAAAATCCCTCTAATGTCTTTGAATATATGTCATGCAGATGTCAGCAGCAGAAAACATTTCTGTTGTTCAGTTTTGAAATGTCCATTTCTGCTAAGCAGCAATCTAAACGCTTCGACTAATTTGATTTACATTAGGACAAATCTACGCGACTGCAAAGACAAAACGGAAATGGGCGGGGGGGGGGGGGGGGGGGGTGGTGACATCCGCTTTACTCTATGATCATTTTCAGCTCTTCCTTTGCACAGACTGACGGAATCATTTCAATTTTGTGTGAGTCAACAGTCTGGCTCGACATTCTAGGTTACCTGGTATTTCTCCGAGTTATAGATGTTTAAGTAGTAGGCAGAGTATTGGGACGGCTGATATAAGTTGTAGTGGGATGTACCCATCAGCAGGTCTGCAGATGATGACTCAGTCTGTCTCTGGATGCTGGCGGGGGGGTTGGAAGTTGGTGTAGAGTCACTCCCTGGACACAAGGCAACAGCTGATTAGCAACACAAAGTCTACTAAAGTCCCATTCACTTTCCAAGAGATATGATGGTGTACATCTGGCTCTGCATGGCTCAATTTCTCTGTCTCTGTCTCTCTCTCTCTCTCTCTCTATCTCTCTGCCTCTGCCTCTGCCTCTGCCTCTGTCTCTCTGTCTCTCTGTCTCTCTGTCTTTCTGTCTCTCTGTCTCTCTCTCTACCCAATATCTTTTTTTTTTTCATTCCAGCTGTTTCTTTCTCTTTTTTTAATCTTTCAGGAAGATTCCACACAACTTCAACTGTGTAACTTCATGCTCCCCGCAGATTCTCAGGTCAGGATACCAATTTAATCCAGTCAGGATAGAGAACTCAGGATAAACAAGTGAAATTGGAAATGATGAAACAAATAAATGAGCATACAAAACTGGAAATGTAACACAAGCTGATAAATGATCTTTGTGGGGTTCTATATCCCCCAACTGGATAAAATTGGTATCAAGACCTGAAAATGAATTTTCTGTTTAATAAAATGCTGGAGAGAGCGAGAGACAGGGAGACTCTTGTTACGGAACAAACACTCTCTCTATAACAATGATAATAACGGATTCAGAATATAGAATGTGTGCGTGTGACTCACAGCCTGCCTTTAAGGCCTTATTAGTCTCAGTGCGGTTACCGTTGTCAACCAGGGAAAAGACAGGGACGGAAGGAGACCTCTGCACGCAGTCTTGAGGGGAGAAGCTGTGACTGGATAGACGGCTGTCACTATTGGGCATCTGCTATAGACACCCACACCCACCCACACCCACACACACACACACACACACACACACACACACACACACACACACACACACACACACACACACACACACACACACACACACACACACACACACACACACACAGACAGACAGACAGACAGACAGACAGACAGACAGACAGACAGACAGACAGACAGACAGACAGACAGACAGACAGACAGACAGACAGACAGACAGACAGACAGACAGACAGACAGACAGACAGACAGACAGACAGACGGACAGACAGACAGACAGACAGACGTGCACACCCCCATGCATGCACAGTGCACACACGCATGATTAAATGGTTCAAATATCAAATTAAACAAATACACATCGGGTTGAAAGCCCTGATACAGTACACCAACATCTCTTGTTCTATATGTCTCTCATGTGTGCCCTTGAACTTTGACACACAAAGATTTATCTCTCAAAACAGATTCTGCAAATAAATCTTTTTATTCCTTTTTTTGTTTTGTATCACCTCTTGGGGCAGCCGCTTTTCACACACACACACACACACACACACACACACACACACACACACACACACACACACACACACACACACACACACACACACACACACACACACACACACACACACACACACACACACACACACACACACACACACGCACGCGCACAGGCCTCATACACACACTCACGCGCGCGCGCACGCACGCACGCACACACACACACACACACACACACACACACACACACACACACACACACACACACACACACACACACACACACACACACACACACACACACACACACACACACACACACACACACACACACACACACACACACACACTGACACTTAGGCCTACAATCTTTTCTTGTTTGTTCTTCAGTTCCTCCAGAAGATGCTGCTGCAACAGCACAACTCTAGTCAACTATACAGTAACCCACGCCCAGGGAGAATTTTGGGGGCTTCCCTAAAAAGGGACTTTAAACAAAAGTTAAATAAGTACCACTTTCTTGAACAAGACCAATGTCATATAGCTTCCGAAGACATACAGAAATGAAACTGACCAGATTAAAATACAGATTGTGCCACAGTGTGTCAGAGGGCTGGCCAACTATAAATCAGCTGCTTGGACATGGGTGGCAGAGATATAACTGCTGCTCCAGTTTGATATATTACAACAACTTAAAACAATGTATTAAATTGTAACCCAGCTTAAAGCAGTTACATGCCATTCTCCACCCCCACCCTAGTCATCCAGTGGATTGGAACGGTTACAGTAAATCATCTCCTGAAACAAATCAAGTAAAACACAGACTCCTTGCAGTGAACAAGCGGGTCCAGCATCAACCAATCCAAAACTGAATTCATACCAACCTAGAACAATGCTATACCAGCAGGATGGAGAGAGTATGACTTAATATATGACACACTATTTAATAAACTAAAGTGAAACCATTTGACCTGATAATTCACCGTCTGTATATTTGGTTACCTGGTACTGCTGCCGGATGCGTGCGTTTCTGTAGGCAGAGTATTGGGGCGGCTGGTGGAAGCTGTAGGTACCCATCAGCAGGTCTGCGGATGGCTCAGTCAGCTGACTCCGGCCACTAGCGGAAGGTCTGCAAGTCCCTGGACACAAGACAACAGCTGATTAGCAACACAAAGTTTTCTAAAGTCCTAATGCGACTAATGCGTAGTCATTTGCCACCAAAAACCTCTTGGCTTCAAAAACCAATCGGCAACTTTCCCTGTGGTCACTGTACACATTATACCAATATTCCTAAAACAAATAGATTCACTGATGTGTTTACGAATCACATTTACAAAATTAACCACTTTGCAAACCTCTTTTGTTGTTTATCGTTTGGAATGTCCTTGTGGGTGCTTCTATGTGGGGAGAACAAAACGAAAATTCAAAGATAGATTGGGAGAACATAAAACAGCAATTCGCACAAACAATCCCAATTATGTGTCTGTCACTCTGGGTGTTGTTTTTTTTATTTTATTTTATTTTCATTTATTGGGGCAATTGTGCTCATTTGAACTGTCATTTGAATATACTAACGACGTAATAACGCATTAACATGATTGATTGAAACACCATCCACGGCTGTATTTAAGTGACTGATTAGCCAGAATGCCAGACCCTGATGAAGACCTTCTAGGTCGAAACGCGTTGGTCACATTCATTTGCCTTGCTCTTAATAAATCTATACATTTTTTCACATGAGACGGAGTGCCTTGGAATTCCTTTCTTTTTAAGTCTGCATTTCACACCTTTTTGGCAAGCAGTAGCCTACTTCTTTGGAAATCCTTTTTGTTTAATTGATCCTACCTGTGTCACCAAAGAGCACCTATCTCAGAGCCACTGAATGATCCCTGCAGCGCTTCTCTCACCTTCTTTTCTAAAGTCCCATTTGAGTAAAAAAATGTTGCTAAAATGTTGTTACTTTTTCTTCTTGTTTAGCTTTCCACATCAAAAAGACTCTCTTCCCATCATAACATTGATAAAAAGGGCCATGGGACAGAAACATGATGAAAACAGCTGTCCTCACCCTGCCACTTTGCTGAGTGCTGAGTGCTGAGTGCTCAACTCCCTTTCAGGTACTATATTTTTTTCGTTACAATAGAGCAGAGCGCACACACACACACACACACACACACACACACACACACACACACACACACACACACACACACTCACACTCACACTCACTCTCACTCTCACTCTCACTCTCACTCTCACTCTCACTCTCACTCTCACTCACACACACACACACACACACACACACACACACACACACACACACACACACACACACACACACACACACACTCACACTCACTCTCACTCTCACTCTCACTCTCACTCTCACTCTCACTCTCACTCTCACACACACACACACACACACACACACACACACACACACACACACACACACACACACACACACACACACACACACACACACACTCACTCACTCACTCACTCACTCACTCACTCACTCACTCACTCACTCACTCATTCAAGCACCTGCACGCGTTGCTATCAGAGCACCAGAGAACAATATGTCTCTCTCACATGTCCCTCCATGCCACCTGTGCCAAGAAGCTATCACAGGAGGGCCAGGAAACGTCTGGCCTACCACAACCAGCACTGTCAGACCTGAACCACTCCCCGCTCTCAACGTGTGGTCCAGGGACCACCAAATGGACTATCATGGGTCTATACTGCTGAGAGCGTACACATGGAACGGAGTGGAATGGGTTCCATTTCTACACTCTCTGAGTTAAATGAACACTGATGACTTTGCAATGTACAGTACATTGGCACACCAGAGAAGGAAAAAATACATTATATCAAACTGTGAGTCCTTGACATTTTAAAGGTTTAGAATCAGTGCACTGTGCCTCCCCTTTCATTACTCATCCATTCATACTGGACTGGGAACAGCTGCCAGTACTCATTACATTGTGAACAAAGCTCTAACCCTGAGCCTGATGAAACTAATTATTTAACCGCAAGAACCCTATCCCAATTCTGGGTATAGCATCCCAATTCTGGCTATTTCAAAATAGCTAAACATTCGATGAAAATAGCTGATCTACAAGCTCACAGTGCGCCACATTGCAACGTGTTGTGAGCTTGTAGATCTGCTATTTTCCAGAGAAGTGGTCAAGAGGGGGAAAAGGATGGGGAATATTACAGACCCCTGGGGGACCCTGGTCAATGAGGCATACAGGGTTTAAGTGGTGAAGTACTTATAATTACAGTGCAATGTTCATCTAGTTAAATGGTCAATATGAATGTTCTATTGCAAGGCCATGTGACAATCTGACATAATGCTTGAAAATAAATGATCCAACTCGCAGTTGTATGCATGCTGACGGTGGGGTGACAGAGGAGATACTCATGTGGCATGATGAGGTGATGATGCAAGTAGACTGACTATTGCTCTGAGTGAGTGTGTATTGTAGTGAGTGAGCGAGAGAGTATGACTGAATGCTCACCTGAGACTGCGGGAGGAGAGATGCTGGCATTAGAGATGCTGGGAGTTGTTGGGAAGTGTCCCACCCCAGAGAACAGGCAGTTTGCGACTTCATTCTTGGCAGCCACGTCAGGTCCAGTCAGAGCCTGTCATCAGAGAAACTGGCATGACTGATTGAATAGTATTGCAAACTAACAAAATATAGAGCTGACTCTACAATGTATCAAAAGAGAGGAAAATGTGTCCATGGAGCCAGGGTGTGAGACACTTTTTTCCTCTCTTTAAGTTCTTGGGTGTCAGTGCCTCACCACAGCCTTTGGTGTGTGTTACCTTTCCTGCTACTACAATAAATCTAGTCACATATCTAAACTGTATCCAATTCAACTGTATGGTTTGTGTATAAACTATAGCATAGAGCTTGCAACACTTTACAATTCATCAGTTGATCAACAATCCCAAGTGGTTTAAAACAGAAGTGAGTGAGTTCTTTATAAACTAACTTTGCTATTGTTAGCATGAACTAACATTATAAAACTACTCAGTTTCAAGTACAGTATGTCTGATGACATAATTGTTAAGCCCAAAGGGGGATGTGAAAATCACAAATGAATATTACTCAATATAAGTGGACTCCACCAATGCAATTTGAAAGCTCCTCATGTGTCTGGATTACAATTTAGGATGGAAAATCTCTGAAACACAAACTGGCTGCCATTGTAATTTTGTAATTCCCCAAAATACATGGAAAAGCAAACATATGACAGAACACTACAGTATCAATTCAAATTAAAACAAGGGTAGAAAAATAAAGTGTTACCTGGGCTGAAATAACTTGTCTCTGTGAGATCAGTTTGCATTTTGAACACTGACACTCTCTCCAGTTGCAAGAACGCTTGTGTCCCTTCATCAGGGACACAAGGCCGTGGTTGCCGCAGCGTCTACACTTTGGCACTCTTGTGGTCTTCTTGCCTCCAGGTGGAGTAGGTCCGGAACAGTCCATCTGCTGGGGCTTCTCTTCCTTGCTCATCATCATTACTGACACTTGACTGACAAAACACTAGATCCTTGGCCCCGCCTACAAACCATCCAACAAAGGTCTCATAATGCCGCCCACCGTACAAATAGATGTGAAGTGTTTCTCAGCTCGCCTGTTTCTGGACAATTTCCTCCTGTGGGCAGAGACACACTGGATGCGTAGGAGCCGTCCTGTACGTGGGTGTCGCCTCTAGCAGGGAACTGGCACACGTCTTAAAGGTACTATGACATTCATTTTCACTGGTTTTATCTTTTATGTTTTGGTTTTTTTTTTATGACCTCAATTAGACCCAAAAAAAATTAACTTTGAACGTTCAGTGGATTTTTTGTGGTCTGGGGTTTTCAGAATAATTAGGTTGGCGGGGGGGGGGGGGGGGGGGAGCAGAGCCGATGATTGGCAGTCAAAATCCCTCAACAGCTTCCGAACAAACACAGATATTCTACACAAGACCCATTGTTACAAAAATTGGACACTATATTTTAATTTGATTTCTCATAAGATTTTCAACCAGGTAGGCTTCCTGGTGGCACTATAATAGGCCAATGTGAAAATGGTGCCATTTCTTCTTAGGCCTTTCACGGCAATCGGACACTGCATTCATGATTTGAGGCATTTTGTTCCAGAAATGTGTTTTGCTAAATTAGACTGCTGGTGGCACTATAACAGGCCAATGTGAGAAGGGTGGCATTTCTTCCTCGGCCTAGTGGGAATATGTGTGCAAAAGTTCACGAAAATTGCATTCTGCATTCATGATTTGAGGCATTTTGTTCAAAACCAATCCTGCAAACTTTGGAAGCCAATAGGCAATCAGGATGGAAAATGGAAAATCGGACAGATCCGTGTTGATCATATGACTATAGAGATACTGTGTACCGATTTGCGTGATGTTTGGACAAAATCTGTAGGAGTAACACCCAAAAACGTGTTTTGCAAAAATCGGCCTCCTGGTGGCGCCATAATAGGCCAATCTGAAAAATTCGGGGCAGAGGTTCGGCTTTGGCATTCAGGGAGTGTGTGTGCACAGTTTCGCAGCAACCCGGCCAACGGTGCCGGAGATTAGCTGCTCACAGACAGATGACACACGGACACACAGACGGACGGACGGACGTGCAAAACATACCCTCTCGCCATGCTTTTCGAACTGGTGGAGACAATTATTCTGTACCTGTCTGTGGTTGAAAAGTATGGAGTAAGGAGTATGGGGCGTGTGTGTGTGTGTGTGTGTGTGTGTGGGGGGGGGGGGGGGGGGGGTGGGGAGCTTGAAATGGAGCTTGAAATGTACAAACGTATATTAGCATCAAAATATACTTTGAGTATCAAAGTGAAAGTACTGTACTAAAAGTTTCAGAAACTATAAGATCTACAAGCTCATAACGCGTCACATTGTAAATCGGCTGTATGTGGTTACTGTAGGTGTATTAATAATAAAATCAGCAAAGTAACTAAAGCTAATTGTAGTGGAATTGTAAATTGTACTGTGCATTGTAAGCACTTGTATAGTACTTGAGTAAATGTACATAGTCACTTTGCAGCACCACTGAGCAGCCAATGACTGACAGGCTAGGTATCACCAGGTGCACTGATTGCTAGAGTGCAGTGGGTCAAAGTATGACAGAGGGGGGTATGTCATGTGGGGTGGTGGTGGAGTATGGGGTGTGTGTGTGGGGCTGGGAGCTTTGGAGCTTGAAACGTTTTAACATCAAAATACACTTCGCAACGTTCGGTACGGCGACTGGCTCACCTAACGACTCGCTCGGCAGTGCCTCTCGTTGCTCAAATCCAAAATGGTGCGCCTCCGACGTTGAAACATTTTTTTTGGCCAAACTACTTCCTAACTTAATATTAGGGGCTGTAGTCTGTTCTTACGAAGTGAGCCAAGTGGTCCGCCTCGATGGGTGGCAACAAAAACTATGTCTAAATTTAACCTTAATCCTAATTTTAAAAATTGTGACGCATTTTAGATAATATAAATAAACAACAGGCATTGGGAGTGCAATGCTTAACGGTGCACACCACAGACATATCTGGTACTACAGGGGTTTCGTTATTTAACGCGGTCCGCTCATGTGAGAGGCAGTTCCGCGTGCATCACAGATGGGGGCGTTGCCAAGTTGTTGACAAGGCAATGAGCTCTGGCCAATCAGAGGCAGGCGGGGGTGTGGGGGTAACCAGTTTGCAAAATGGATACACGCTCCCTGGAGAACTCTTATATGCTGAGATGGGTGGCACTTTTTTCCCATTATGGTAACTTATTAGGGCCTGCTTCATACTGCATTTATGTATTTTGATGTTTCACAGGATCATTTCTGTGCCAGTCCTTGACTCCTTTATAGTGCAGGCTTTAATTTGGATATAGAGAAATAAGGGAGTAGATATGTCAGTGTGTTCTGTCCCTCCGTCCCTGTCATGGAAGCGTCTTTGTGAGCAGGCTGACAAGGTGAAGGTTTTTAATGATCTAATCAGTTCAGAGTAGGACCATCATTCAGCCCAGGACGATAATGGATGCAGAAGAAGAATTATTTCTTTCGTCTAATCGACACTCTTTTGTCATGCTACATGGTGGAAAAAAGGTGCTGCAAGCCACTCTGTTTTTTAGAATTTGCTGGCTGCAAAAAACAGTCGGCCGTGCACAGCCTGAGTTTATCAGCCGGCAGCCATAATTTGGTGTGAAGAAGTTTTTGTTTGGCTGTTTTGTTTATTTGCACTATGAAAAGATTTTTCTTAAGTACATAAAGTACTTTACTTACTTATACACCACTGTTTATTTCTCCATGTTTACGTGCAGAATAGGGCAGAAATCATGAAGCAGTTGCTGCTATTTTAACATGGCTGCTTGACAGCTACCCTCGCACCAAAAAGTAAATTAAATAATAAATAACATAATAAATGAATTATTTAACCAACCAACAATATGGGAACCCATACCAGGGGCCCCATGTGGCCCCGCCAGGGCCCCCTGGGTGCCACTGGCGCACCGTTACTCCGATCCACAGTAAACTTGGCACAAACACTGTTCAGGGGCCTACTATCAGAATAGTCACACCAGGGGCCACGGGTTCACCGTTGCTCCGATCTGCACCATTGCACCGTTGCTCTGATCTGCACCATACTTACCACAAACACCGTTCAGGGGTCTGCCATAACAAAAGCCACTGGGTGCCACCGGTGCTCTTATCCACACCAAACTTGGCACAAACACTGTTCAGAGGTTTGCTATCAGAATAGTCATACCAGGCGCCAAGGAATCGCTACTGGAATTGAAGCTCACTGATTGCTAGAGTGCAGAGGGACATGGGTTTATATTAATGGTCTTAACTCAAAATGTATACATAACACTGCTTAGATCTTTGGATTCGATCGGAGCGCAGACCTGTGCGAACTTGGTGATGTAAAAAAGAAATCTGTAGTGTAAAAATTGCACGTTCAAGCAATGCCAATCTATGTTTTTTGTGTTTGGGTAGCTCAGTTGGAAGAGCTCTTGACTTTTGACCACAAGGTCATAGGATCAAATCCTGGCAATAACAATTCAGCATGTGAGCAGCCTGACTGACTGGGGTATAGAGCCTTTTAACAGGTAAAGACTTAAGTGTTCTTAAATGTTGCTACCCTTTAAATGGCCATTAACAATGCATTGGGTGCTTAAAGGATCTACACCATGAATTTAAAAAAAAATGTAATATTTATTATCATATTGTTTATGTCACTCAAACGTTTTTCAAAAGGTTTGAGCCTAAATCAAGCCTCAGATATACTCATTCCAACTAACTTCTCTCTGGCTTATAAAGCACTTTCACCTGCAATACCACATTGTCCTGATTTGCACGTGGCGCTATTGAGCCAGTTTGTATGCATGTTATCTCCTGGTTCTGAGTGGAAAAAGTAAAAAAAAAAAAAAAAACAATAAACATTTTTTAATTTTTTTTCTAAGTTGGAACTGAAAAACGGGAGGGATTGTACCGCTAGTGACGTCACTTTCGGGGCCAAATCAGTTTGGCCTGTTTTGAGACCAATTCACATAAAACCCCCAATGTGCTGTGAAAGCCTGAGTGCTCAAACTGGGGTATTTTTTGGGATAGAAGAGAGGTAGGGGAGACCAAAAACACACAAAAAAAGAAGGAAAAGTTAAAATTCATGGTGTAGTCCCTTTAAAGTTAAATATTTAAAAAACTACACATTATTTCATTATTTGCAGAAATTTGATGTCTCCTCAGAACCGAAACTAGTGAAAATAGCCGATCTACAAGCTCACAACACGTTGCTATCCAAAAAGTTGTGAGCTTGTAGATCGGCTATTTTCCACAAGGAAATATGTCATACATTGAAAATAACTACTCTCAAAAAAGCATTTCATGTTATCTTTAAAAAATGCACATGCATTAATTAACAGGGTCATGTTTTGTGCAATGCCCCCCACCCTCACTAACCCTAACCTCAGTAAAACAACGCCTAACCTCAAGAAACACTATGTGTAAACCTAAGAATGCCAAATCATGATCACCTCAACACATTGTCAGGATAGGGTTCCAGCCGGCGACCTTTGGACTCATATAGACTGCCTCTCTTCTCATTGAGCTAGAAATATGGCTTCCCTGTGTGTTTATATCTATAAAGTATTTCTGTCCGTTATGAACAAAGCCTCTGTTTCGCTAACTACTCTAGATCACTGGTTCACAAACCATTTACAAACTAGAAAAAGTGCTCCTCGGAGCACAGGTCTCCGCCAGGTCAGGTAGGCTATTGTGGCCTCCTGGTGGTGCTATAATAGGCCAATGTGAAAAGGGTGCCATTTCTTCTTAGGCCTTGCACGACAATCGGACACTGACTGCATTCATGATTTGAGGCATTTTGTTAAAAACATTTGTTTTGCTAAATTAGACGTGCTGGTGGCGCTATAACAGGCCAATGTTGAAAGGGTGGCATTTGTTCCTCAACATAGTGTGAATGTGCGTGCAAAGTTTGATCGCAATCGGACGGTGCGTTCATGATTTGCGGAATTTTGTTCAAAACAAGCCAATAATGCAAACTTTAGATGTCAATCTTAGCCAATCAGGATGGAATATGAAAAATCAAACATATCCGTCTTGATCACATGACTATAGAGATCATGTGTACCGATTTGCGTGAAATTTGGATACAATTGGAAGGAGTAGTATAAAATAATGTGTTTTACTTAAGTCGGCCTCCTGGTGGCGCTATACAAGGCAGATGTGAAAAATGCAGGGCAAAGGTTTTTCCTTGACCTCTATGGAGTGTGCATACAAAGTTTTACACAGATCGGTGCAGTTATAGGTAAAAACACGAATTGGCCTGTGATTTGAACATTTTCAAATGGTATTTCTTCCTCGGCCTAATGGGAATGTGCGTGCAAAATTTCACGGAAATTGCATGCTGTGTTCATGATTTGAGGCATTTTGTTCAAAACAGAGCACTCCTGTAAACTTTGGAAGACATTTTTAGTCAATCAGGATGGAATATGAAAAATCTGAAAGACCCGTTTCGTTTAATGACTATAGAGATACTGTGTACCGATTTGCGTGATTTTTGGACAAAATCTGTAGGAGTACTGTCAAAAAATATGTTTTGCCCAAATCGGCCTCCTGGTGGTGCTATAAAAGGCCCATGAGAAAAAATTTGGGGCAGAGGTTCTGAATTGGCATCCAGGGAGCGTGTGTGCACAGTTTCGCTGCGATCAAGCCAACGGTGCCGGAAATTAGCTGGTCACAGACGGACAGACGGACGGACGGACACACGGACGGACTGACGGACAGACAGGGGGAAAAACATACTTTCTCGCCATGCCTTTCGGCCTGGCGGAGACAATAAAGACATTTTATGTCTTCTTGGAAAGGAAACTAGTGAAAATAGACGATCTACAAGCTCACTCCGCGTTGCTATTTGAAAAGTTGTGAGATTATAGGTTGGATATTTTCACAAGAAAGTATGTCATACATTGAAAAAAACTACTCTCAAATAAGCATTTCATGTTATCTTTAAAAATTGCGCTTGTATGATACAGTCATGTTTTGTGCATTGCAATTTAAATTAGATCTGCATGAGGTGAGACTTGCACCGGGGACTTTGTATGTGAGAGGCAGATTCTGTACTAACTATTCGCTAGCTATTCGATCCACAGTCATGAACTGGTGAAAAAGGAGCTCACACAGATGACACAGTGAAGCCATGCCCTTTACAATATTCTTTAAGGCTCATGAAGGCTTCATTTTTTTACGTACAAACTTTTCTCTCAACTGGGATTTTAGATAATGGTCCATAGAGTGTGTGTAGAATGTTTCACAAATTGCAAAAAAATCCTGGATTTAAGTGTTTTTCAAACTGCTCAAAATGGCGGAAAATCTAAGGGCAGAGCTTACTGGTCAAAGACACAGATTTGTTCCTCATGAGTCAAGGCACACGTGTAAGCAAATTTCATGGCTATCGGCCAAACGAGGCATGACTTATTCCTGTTTAAAGTTTGCATTTTCAAACAATTGCTATAGCGCCCCCCTTTGGCTAATTGGAAATAAGATTGGTTTCAGTGATATTCGGAATGACCCTCTACCATTCTGCAAAGTTTCATAAAAATATGAGTCTGCATTTATGTGTTAGGGACAGAAGAAGAATTTTCATAAAACTGCAATTTTCATTGGCTCATAAAAGATTCATTTTGTCACACACAAACTCTTCTTCTGCTGGGATTTTAAATATTGGTCCAACATTCATGTGTAAAGGGTTTTGTGCAGATTGCTCAAAAATCCCAGGAGTTGGAAGGTTTTAACAGTTTTTCATATCATTCAAAATGGTGGGAGATCTATAGGTCTATAGGTCAAAAGTCAGACCGCGAAAGTTGTTTGGCGTGAGGAGACGCATATGTGTATTGAAGTTTCATTGCTGTAGGTCAAACAGGGCATGAGTTATACATGTTCAAAGTTTGCATTTTCAATTGAGTGCTATTGCGCCACCCTTTGACAAATGAATGTGAGTTTCATTTCTTGACCGTTTTTCATGACCCTCTACCATATCTCAGAGTTTCGTAAAAAGTGACTGCACGGTTAAGCAAATTCTGACATTTATGCGTTAAACGGCAGAAGAATAATAAAAGGTAGAGATGCAATAAGGGTCCAAAGGCCCTACGGCCTTGGCCCCTTAAAAAAGAAAAAAAAGGGACGCATAAAGAAATGGGTCCCGAGCCATTGTTTGGGAAACACCGATAGTAGATCATAGATGCTATACCAAAGCCACACAAAGCCAGGTCTTTCCTCTAGATGGCACCGTGTACTAGCTGATACAAAGCAGTTCATGTCAACATGCTTTTCAGAGTGGCATTTTGTTGTCTCTGCTAATCTAAGGGACAAATCAACTAGAACGACACATTTATTGATACAGTCCCATTAGAATAGTAATTGCATTTTTTTTATTTCCATAAAATAAATTAATTTAAAAATGGACGCCATCGTTTTGATAGATTGAAAGAAACTAACTGCAATGATCTCATGCAAGACAATAATGTCTTTCTTTTTTCTTTTTTCTCTTATACCCCACCCCCACCCTGCACACAACATCCTCAGTGAATTGAACCAGTATAAATGACATATAAAACAATAACTGTGCTACTTAAAGAAGTACCACTTTTAAAAGGTGGCATTGTACAGGGCAGGCCATCAAGGACATTTCCAAGGTCCCCATGGAACACTGATTGTTGCCATTTTAGATGTTTTCTTCTTTTTCTTTTTTTTTGCATACATGGATACATTGTGCTGACTTCATTCTTTATCTTTCTTTCTCTGATGTACAATATAGCACAACACCGTCATATGACAGAGTATAATGCCCTGTCGTATGCAAGGCGCCGTAAATAGCAGATCTACATAGCTTGAAGATTGGCTGTTTCCGACCCACGACACCATCATACGATGGAGTATTAATGGGGCTTGAGTTAAGCAAATTCTTGACTTGTCCAGCAATCTTGTTACTGTATGCTACTGTACCAAGATTATGGTGTTCCAACCAGTCATACAAAAATGTTGTTGCTACAGTATATTAACCCATTTTGCTGGGGACCCTCTCAGGGACCCCTGGCGGTCCCTGGACCCCACTTTGGGAACCACTGGATTAACAACACTGAGATACTTCGATACAAATTTGTGCTTGACCAAGGTCTGCAGTGGTGGAACACAATGGTTTTGATACAGCAGGAAGACACAACCAATATGCACACATTTAGATGTGTGCTGTTGACCTCATCCAAACGGTGGCCATTTTGCTCTTGCTGTGTTTCACATGGGGCGGACACCCCATGGCGAGGCGCCCACCCCGAAGAAAATGGCCGACGTGGGAATATGATCAATTGTGCTTCAGTCATACATGACTAATGCATGTTTCATTTATCAAGAATTACCCTGTAGATAAACATTACTCTCTACTACCTATAGAGTAATATTTAAGTACCTATTACTTTGGGGGTCATTTATCCATTGTATAGAAACCCACAGAATTATATTTTGTGAGCGGCACGTTAGCAGAAATACATTATCAATTACATATCAATTTATGACCTAGTTGCTGGCACATTTTAACATCATGTATAAGCCTAGACTGACTTACCCTCAATCCATAGCAATCTTTGTACAACAAATACAACATAATTCTTATACTGTAAAATGTATCATCACTTTTCCTCCAATCTGTCGCTTTACTCTCTTTCACATATTCATCCGGGAGCAGACTTTGTAATATGAAAATGCCTCTTTTGCTGCACAAAAAAGGGAAGAAGAAAGGTCATATGATGGAATGATAGAACACACAGCATTGTTTACATACATGGTAATACTTGTCTTCCTACGTTCTTTAACACAGCTATGACATATTTCATGACTGGTTCTCAAATGAAAAATTAACATTTAGAATAACTTCATTACACATTTATATGCTGTATGTTGTATGATTTGTAGTGATTTTCTGGTTAAAAGTGCTCAGAATCTATACAATTTTAGTAAAACAACACAGCACTCTTTAGGTCACCTCATAGCAAGGACCTTTTCTCCTGTGCCATATTTCATGAGCAGAAATACTTTCCCCAGCATGTTATAGCATGTTACCCATGCCACAACCTTATCTTTGTACAAATTCTAGTCTACAGTAGTCATTAAATACTTTGCCATAGGTTGTAAGATTATCTTCCCTCAATTTTTAACTACTATTTCTAGTGTTTTATATCCAGGTCATTACTGTACTATGTATGGTGACATTATTTTTTAAATATGCTTTGTAATCATTATTCATGCAACATAAATGTGTAAATTGTTATAAATGTTGATTGCTCATAAATGGACCATGAAATACGTCCTGAACTCCTTATGAATCATTTTCGATAAAAATACAAAGATATACCACGTGGCCAGCAGGCCTGTGCTGATTCTGTTTTCATCGTTCCCATCTTTACATAGCTGAATTATAGATGAGTCATTGTGTTGGCACAAGGACAGCATTGTGACTGACATTTCGGAATGTACCCTCAACTCTTGTTCTAGTGGGATGTTTGAAGTTGTATAACGGATCAAAAATAAATTAATAAATATATAAATATCAATTGAACAACTGAAATCCGGACAAAATTCAAGGTCAAATTATGGTGCTATGAATCATTTTGTTCACATTGTATGTATCATAATCGTGAAATTACATCGTTCCCTTACACGTTTATAATATGCCCGGGCCACAAACAACACTAGGCTTTTGACAGCAAGACCACATGATATATGGTGTCACAGCTTGACCAGCAGTTCTTGTATTTCATTGCTTTCTGTTCCTTGCTAATGTATTCCCTTCATTCAGCACGGTATACATTACCCACAAAGTACCTTTCATTTACTGAATGCATATCATACCATGGCAGTGATGCATTATTTTTTACTGTTATTGTTTCATCTGTGATGCAGTGGAGCTTAACCACTTAAGCCCTATACACTTTGTCATGTACTACAAATAGTGAAAATAGACGACCTACAAGCTCAGAATGCGTCATATCGCGATGTGTTGTGAGCTTGTAGATCTAATATTTTAGCTATTTCTGAAAGATTTTGCCAATTGTCTGTCAAACGTTTCACAATTTTGGCCTATAATGACATGCCGAAAATAGGGACACGCCAGGTTGAAAGTGGTTAATTCTGCAAACATTTTCATAGACCCATACTGTCTGCCATTGTTACCCCTAAACAAACAAAAACAAAACATTCTTTTTCAAGATCTACTTTTTACAAACAATGACCTGAATCTACGTAGAGATGCATTTTGTACACACTGAATCTTTTAAGAAGCATCAGAAAGTTTGCTCTTCAAAGCAAATGTTGTTCTGTATATTTTATCTGACTGTTTCACCCTTATTTCAATATTGTGCTCTTGGCCGTCTACTGACAGTGGTTCTCAAAGTGGGGTACAGGGACCCTCAGGGTTCCTTGACGAGGTTCCAAATGGTGCCCGTACAGGGCTGTAATTCGAGAGTATACAAACGGAACCAAAAAGTCCATTTGATTCCATTTGTACACTCTCAGAGTTATGGGTGTTCCTTGAAATTAAAATGTTTGAGAACCACTGCTCTACTGCAAGGAGCAGGTATCAGGTTTAAAGTCTCTCCAGGAGTTAATGCTTGATATCAGTATGTGTGGTACTTTGAAGATTAACAATGGGCACTTAATGCCAGCTTATTTCATTTTTTTCCATTGCAAACAATAACAAACACAGCACTGATCACTTGACTAAAAGAGGAATGCAGACAGGATGCTCTGGCCTGTTATCTTAGCTTGTTTGTTTTTCGTTTTGAGGATATGGTTTTGCTCTTGATTCACCTAGAGAAACTGGGAGGGTGTCCCAATGTGTGTGTGTGTGTGTGTGTGTGTGTGTGTGTGTGTGTGTGTGTGTGTGTGTGTGTGTGTGTGTGTGTGTGTGTGTGTGTGTGTGTGTGTGAGTGTGCAATCGTGTGTTTTGATTCTTTGTATGAATAGAATATGTGCATGTGACATTATGCATTTAAGAGAGCACCATTTTAAGACAAACCCCCTTGAGAGAAAACAGTCACCTTTAGGCTGCCATAAGTCGGCATCAAACGTTTGAACAAGGAAAATGTCTAGTTTGTGCTATGAGAGCCATGCCTCAGCAACCTCTAAAGTGTAATTCTTTGTGTCCCTGCTCATCCTCAGTGGATTTCAGGAGAGGGTGTGTGAAGTTTATCATTGCTTTACTCCTTCTCGGCACAACTCAGGCACACTGAACACTGGAAGGGTTGGCAACGCAGAGGGCGGTGTGAGAGACGGTGTTTTCCGACAAAGACTGTTTTACAGTCAAAGAGACGAGGGTGGAAGAGTGTGGTTTTTGTGTGCGTTCCGTGAGGTCCGTCACTCGAAACGAACGATGCCTCTCTGCGGTCCAAATCACACGGTTCCGTTCTCCTGCCTGGGCTTGTGGGGCGTTGTGCGAGTGGGTGTGCTCAGGGAGGGAGCCAAGGTGCAGAGGAAGCCGGCGAGCAAGGTGAGGCCGAGGCCGCCCCAGGCACAGAACATGGACCAACCATAGCCATGGCTAATGTCCTCGGGGAGGCCGTACATGTAGCGGGGGTAGCGGGACAGCTCAAAGTTGATGCCCGCCACGCATGTGCAGAGGGAGATGATGCAGCACGTCCCTGTGCCAGGAGGACAGACAATAGGTACTTTAGAAAGCTTCACAGTTTCATTATTTACAAATACATGCCACTGTAAACACGTCCTACTGTACTGTATGTAGGTCCTACTGTACTAAATGTACGTCCTACTGTACTGTATGTAGGTCCTACTGTACTGTATGTAGGTCCTACTGTACTGTATGAGTTCTACTGTACTGTATGTATGTCCTACTGTACGGTATATGAGTCCTACTGTACTGAATGTCGGTCCTACTCTACTGCATTTATGTACTGCTGTACTATATTTCATCCCATTGTCTATCTCATTGTACAGTACTGTATGTAGGTCCTAGTGTACAGTGTGTGTGTGTGTGTGTGTGTGTGTGTGTGTGTGTGTGTGTGTGTGTGTGTGTGTGTGTGTGTGTGTGTGTGTGTGTGTGTGTGTGTGTGTGTGTGTGTGTGTGTGTGTGTGTGTGTGTTTGTGTGTGTGTGTGTGTTCACAGTCATGATTACAATGAACCTCACCACCTACTCTCACATACAGTATAAACAGCATACACACACACACACACACACACACACACACACACACACACACACACACACACACACTCACACACACACACACACACACACAAACACACACACACACACACACACACACACACACACACACACATACACACACACACTGCGAGAATGTGCTCTCACAGTACCTCCCATGAGGAAGAGTAGTCCCGCTACATACTGCATGAGGTCATGCTGCTGGCAGCATCCCAGCACTCCAATGATCCAGCCAAAGAGAATAATGGACACGGCCATGCCCACAAAGCCAGCCGTCATTCTGCGTAGATCTACAAGCAGAGATCAAGATTATTCAAGAGTAACTTCACAGGTTTGGAGCAATATAGTCCCCTGAAGACTGATGTCGATCTGGCTTTCAGTTTGGATGGAATACATTCAAACAACAAGATAACAAAGAACTGTTACAAGAACGTGAGACAGACGGAAACGGACATACGCAGTAAAATCCAGAATGTTAAATTAACTCTTGTGGGTACATTTGTACACTCTCAGAGTTAAATTAACATTCTGCATTTTACTGTGTAGGGAATGAGACAGATAGGAATCTGAGGATAAACAAAGTCAATACAAGAAGTGGCAGATTGATTGGACCAGACTACAGTATATGAGTCTATCCTATTCAGACAAGCCCGCCACAAAGACAGATGGGAAGGCTCAGACTTACGGAGTGCATGCCACTCATCCTGTCGTATAGTCTTTGTAATGTTGACAGGTAGATTCCGTGGGAGGATGGAGGAAGTGTAGTGATACTTGACTGGCGTGCATCTTTGAATTAATCCTACAGTAGCAAGGGAAAGATGGAAAAAGTAGTCGTTATAATAAAAACAAGACTAAAACAGTCTAAAAGCCCCACTAGCAGGCAGTGCCCCTGCTGGTTAATGGCTATGTAGGGGCTTTTGTTAAATAACAACTGGACATGTTGGGCCAAGGGTGGCACTAGATTCTAGAGAGAGTTACTGTAAGACGAAAGAGTTAAGTCAATGAATATGCAGAGCTTAATCACAGCCTCAGGTAGAGATTACACAGTCTGATAATACTAGAAAACAAAGTCAGCAGGTGAAGGTTATTCGACATAAACCCTTACATAAAAAAATTGAATATTCCAAACATAATACATTTTAAAAAATGCAT
This sequence comes from Gymnoscopelus microlampas, assembly GCF_963454915.1. Lineage (NCBI taxonomy): Eukaryota > Metazoa > Chordata > Actinopteri > Myctophiformes > Myctophidae > Gymnoscopelus > Gymnoscopelus microlampas. Next base: position 25,715,014 of record NC_139962.1, read on the forward strand.
TTGAGACGGGGCGACCTTATAACCGAATGGTTAGTGCGCATACCACATGGGCACAATGCTCTGATCAGCGAGTCCTGGATCTTTCCTGTCTCTCTCCACTGTAACTGTTAATAAAAGCCAAAGCCAAAAAAAAAACAATTATTAAAAAATGCATTCAGTCCGTCTTGTAATGCAAAATGAGGCAATAGCAACAGATGCACGTTTCAACTCGTTTGAGATTATAGTCGCAGAAGTATTGAGGGCCTCAATGAATCCAGCAGTACTGATAGTTTGTTATGTTTAATTTATAGGAATTCATAATAATAATAATAAGGCAGAGGTAGACTGTCTCTCTTCAGTCTCCAAGGAAGTAGAGGTGTTGCTGTGTCTTTTTGGCTGCAGAGTTGGTGTTGAGAGCCCAGGTGAGGTCTTCACAGATTTGCAGTCCAAGACCCTCAGTGCTTCATCGCTGGCATTGCAGTGGAAAGGGTCAGTGAGTTCAAGTTCCTTGGAGTACACAGCAAGGAAAAGCTCAAGTGGAACACACAACCTCACATTTGAGGAAAAAAGCTCAAGAGATATACTACTGTATACTGGTTTTGTCGCCTGAAGATATTCGGAGTAGGCCCTCGTATCCTCAGGCTGTAGTGCGGCTCCATTGAAAGCGTTCAGGCTGTGTCACTGCCTGGTATGGAAACTGCACCGCCTGCGAACGGTGAGCTTTGTAGTCAAAGCTCACCGTATCATCAAGGCCATGCACCACCCCAGCCACAAACTGTTCACTGATGGCCAGGCAAAGAGGCCTACTGTAGTATCAAGGGCAAGATCACCTACTATCAGACTGTTTAACAAGGCAACACCTGTCCTTGGTTCTGGTGACTCATACTGCTCTCCTAATACGTGAGGGGGCCGTGTTTTCTCAATTACTTTATTCAATTATTGTCTCCGCCAGGCCGAAGGCACCCTGTCTGTCCGTCCGTCCGTGAGTGTGCGTGTCCGTGTATCCATCTGTGACCAGCTAATATCCGGCACCGTTGGGCCGATGGCAGCAAAACTGTGCACACACAGTCCCTGGATGCCAGAGCAGAACCTCTTTCCCAAATACTTCAGATCGGCCTGTTACAGCGCTCAGATTTTTCATATTCCATCCTGATTGGCTAAGATTGGCTTCCAAAGTTTGCAGCAAAGTTTTGCTCCGTTTTTAACAAAATGCCTCCAATCATGAACACAGCGTGCGATTTCCGTGAAATTCTGCACGCACATTCTCACTAGGCCGAGGAAGAAATGCCACTTGAATGTTTTCAAATCAGTGCCATGGTGGCGCTATAACAGGCTGATTCGCAAAACAATTATTTTGATATTACTCCAATAGATTTTGTCCAAACATCACGCAAATCGCTACACATTCTCTCTATCGTCATGTGATTAAGATGGATCTGTCCATTGCTGGCCCACAATAAACTATCTGACCTGGTTAGTTTTTTAAGATTTTTTGGAGAAAGAAAAAGGAAAAACAATACAATATTTTTTTTTAAATAAAATGTATGAAAAAAGAAATATAAAACACATGGCCCCCTCACGTATTGGGAGGGCAGTATGAGTCACCAGAACCAAGGAGGGGTGTTTTCGATGAATCTATCATGGTAAAAATGGAGTTTGAAGTTACAATGGGTTTGTATAGGAACCCATCTCCTGCGCTCTACCTCTCTCTGCCCCCCTCCTTTCTGAAAACAACAAAAAAACAACAACAACAACAACAGTGGACCGAGCATGCAGCCTTGGAGGGCGCCAGTGCTCAGTGTGATGGTGGCTATTGTTCTCCTTTGTTATGTGCATTGTCTGAGGACTCTCTGTCTCTCTATAATTTGTCATATATAACCAAAATTGTATATACAGTATGTGATATAAAACCAACAACAAAACATTTTGCACTTTTAACTTTTACCACAATGGCTGGCAGTTACTGTAACATTCAGCATAATTGGAAAACAAGCACTAACTAGAGAAAGTGCTCCTCGGAGCACAAGTCTCCGCCAGGTCAGGTAGGTTATTATGGCCTCCTGGTGGCGCTATAATAGGCCGATGTGAAAAGGGTGCCAATTCTTCTTAGGCCTTTCACAGCAATCGGACACTGCAGTCATGATTTGAGGCATTTTGTTCGAAGAATTAGACCTGTTAAATTAAACCTGCTGGTGGCGCTCTAACAGGCCAATGTGAAAAGGGGGGCATTTCTTTCTTCAAAACGGACCTATCCTGCAAAACTTTGGAAGCCAATGTTAGCCAAGTAGGATGGAATATGAAATATCGATCTTGATCACATGACTATAGAGATACTGTGCACCGATTTGCGTGATTTTTGGACAGAATCTGAAGGAGTAAGAGCAAAGAAAATGTTTTACAAAAGTCAGCCTCCTGGTGGCGCTCTAACAGGCATATGTGAAAAATGCAGGGCAAAGGTTTTTCCTTGGCCTCTAGGGAGTATGCGTGCAAAGTTTCACGCAGATCTGTGCACTTATAGGTAAAAACGTGAATCGGGCTGTTATAGCGCCACCATGAGGCTGATTTGAAAGTTTTCAAGTGGCATTTCTTCCTGGGCCAAGTGGGAATCTATGTGGAAAATTTCACGGAAATCGCATGCTGCGTTCATGATTTGAGGCATTTTGTTCAAAAAGAACCAACCATGAAAACTTTGGAAGCCAATCTTAGCCAATCAGGATGGAATATAGTAAATCGGACAGATCCGTGTTGATCACATGACTATAGAGATACTGTGTACTGATTTGCGTGTTGTTTGGACAAAATCTGTAGGAGTAATATCCAAAAATGTGTTTGGCAAAAGTCGGCCTCATGGTGGCGCTATGACAGGCTGATGTGAAAAATGTGGGGCAGAAGTTCTGCTGTGGCATCCAGGGAGTGTGTGTGCACAGTTTCACAGCGACCGGGCCAACGGTGGCGGAGATTAGCCGCTCGCAGACAGAAGGACGGACGGATACACGGATGGACGGACGGACGGACGGACGGACGGACGGACGGACGGACGGACAGGGGGCAAAACATACTCTCTCACCATGCCTTTCGGCCTGGCGGAGACAATAAGAAATAATGACTTTGTGACTTAAGGATTTCCTTTTTTCTCTTAAATATTCACCAGTCCAAAGTAAATACACTAGCTTGAGATGAACTGATACATTAGAAAGTAAGGCACTGGAGCAACTCGGATAAGTTACTGCCTTTTGTTTTTATTAAGATGCAAAGTACACTGGAATGGGACAATGTTTCGAAGTACAGTATGCTACATCTTCATCAGGCCCATTGTCCTGCTCCTGTGATGCACCGGACCGGCCAAACTTGACCTGGTTGATTTGTGTCATGAACTGATAAATGTCCGTTTTATTATTAACTCCTAATTTTAGCCTGTGGTACACAAAAATGTCTTATTTCCATGCAGTTGGTAGTGGCTAGCAAGCCTCACTTGATGTACACAGCAAGTATATCACAAGCAACTCCATCAACTATTCACAAAAATGTTATTCATTTTCCCTACATAATGTGAGCAACTAAATGACAGCATATTATGTGAGCAACCAGTTTGTTTGTATGGGAGAGTCAACTGCTCTTGAATCCATTAAGCGCACAGCCTTTACATCAATCAGATTTTTGAGTTTGCCTATTTTCCTACAGCAGTGAAACTGTTCCATGAATAAATTAGGATAATCATTGCTGTATTCTTTAGTCACATGAGTCTCCTCGTCTCTCCAGCTCTTTATTAAACAGAAAATAAATTAACAGTTGTGTTACAAATTTCATCCAATCAGGAGAGAGAAACCCTCAAAGATCATTCAGCTTGCTTCCAGTTCTAATTTTGTTTGCTCATATATTTGTTTAATCACTTACAATTTCACTTGTTTATCCTGTATCCTTTATGAGTTCTCTCTCCTGATTAGATGAAATTGGTATCCCGACCTGAAAATGTGTTTTCTGTTTACTAAAGCTAGAGAGATGGGGTAGACCCCTGTTATTGAACAATGAAGCCCTTCATGAGCGAAACATTGTTTGTTTGTTTGATATTTTCAGAGAAAGCTTTCCCCACAATAACAGAAAACAGAAAAGACACTAGCATAGACCCCTGAGGGACTCCAGTTACCCATATGGGGTTTAAGTGGTTAACTCTGCAAATGATTTTGCATACTGTATGCTATTATTAGTATAGCCTATATCTGGTGGTGGTATCATGGTGAATGAATAAATAGGCTAATTGTTATCATGACGAAATGAAGAGGCCTCTACATTGCAAGTATCCCCAGTAGCTCAAAATTCGCACCAACCGGATGTGTATCGATAATCGTATGTGAATATGTCCCATTTCCCCCGTGACATTTAGTCATTAGCCATATAAACAAACGCAATTCAGCCTGTGACTGTGGCAAACACCTCTTCATATGACATAAAATTGATTTTCTTTGAGAAGAATGCCACTCTCCTCTATAGCACGACTCGAGTGAGTGAGCAACGGAATAGGCTCGCTCAGCACCATGGACAGCGAAAACAAACAAAAAAACATAATGAGCCATAATGCTTTTGACATTACTACACATTCTCACTCTCAGATTATAAGAAATAGATTAAAGACATGCCGAAATTAATCTATGAACAGACTGTCGGCCTGTATCGTCAGGTATAGCTACGTTTGCAGACCCTTTAACCACAATATGATATTAGGTCTGAACTCATTCGAGACCACCGCGGCCTGACGCATACTGTAGGCTAGCTCTGGTCAGTAGCATTAGAAGGAATTCTCCTTAACGCTATGTTACTTTTCAGCAGCCGTTGCCCGCACACCCTCGGTAGCGCAGCCTCTCGTCTGTAGTAAAAAATAAAGAATACACTTTCGCTACTCACCAAAACAAAGACGGGTTTAAGATGCTGAAAGCCTACTTTCCTTAGTGGGAACACTCGGAGCCCCCCACCTCACGTCTAAAATACAGCTTTTGGACAGAAAAGAAAATATTCCACCGGATGGGGAAAAAACAGTTATTCCATTGCGCCCCCTACAGATTTGGTTAATGGAACTTTTCTATTGACAAGATCTGTAGGGGGCGCAGTGGAGTAACTAAAATGTTTCCACCCGGTGGAATATTTTATTTTCTGGACAAAAAGTGTATTTTAGACGTGAGGTGGGGAGGCTCCGAGTGTTCCCACTAAGGAAAGTAGGCTTTCAACATCTTAAAACCGTCTTTGTTTTGGTGAGTAGCGAAAGTGTATTCTTTATTTTGACTACAGACGAGAGGCTGCGCTACCGAAGGTGTGCGGGCTACGGTTGAAAAGTAACATAGCGTTAAGGAGAACTCCTTCTAACGCTATGGACCAGAGCTAACTGGAGGCTACACGACAGGCTTCACATGTTTACCTTTATATATTAGGTCCTCCGTTTCCAGGTCGAATCCCTCCCGGTGACACTTTCTCCAAAGCCCGGAGATGGTGGAATTAAACTGGCGGCTGCAGTGGGACTCCATGGCCGAAGCTGCGGCCAGAAAGTGTCGCTTCCCCCTGAAGAGACGTGCACCAGAATCTGGGCCATTATTTCCTCTCCTCTCTATGGTCTTTGGAGGCATCTGGAGGGGAAGGTTATGATTTGAGATGTAGATGTAGCCAGGATCGTTCCGCTTGTTGGCATAGTTCTTACACCTCTCTCGATGTCTCCTCGCATCGGTCTCGTACCAATAGTCGGTGCATATCGCCATTGCGAGCAGCCCCAAAGCACAGAGCGCCAAGAAGAGCCCCGTGCTGGTTAAAATTTTCATAGCGGCCATCTTCCCCACTCGATGGATGGAGATCGAGTCCAAACAGTCGAGAGAATGTTCCTCCTCGGCGGCCGTGGTGCTGGTGGTTGGTACCCCGTGAAATAAATCACGACGGCACACGATCACAGCCTCTCGCAGGTCTGTGAAACTGAACGCATCATGTTCGAAGGCCAGTGTTGTTGCCTCGACTGGACGCCGCGGTCTATTGTTGTGGTGGCCAGCAGATGTAATGTTTTCCTACCATCTGTTATGGTACGGGAGGAGAGTCAGCGCTGCTGAGGAGAGGGATGGATGGTAACCGATGCTGTCAGCCACGGACTGGGGTGCAGTTGCGCGCTCTCTCCGCCAGGTTGTTTTTCTTCTTTTCATGGGATGGACCGGAGGAGAGATTACTATGCATTAAATTAATATTAATATACAATTATAGATTAGATGAATATTAAATGTAAATATAGCTGCAAGCAGTGATACAGGGGCCAAGGAATAAAATAGAATAGGCAATATTCAAAAGGCAATACAATACGCACAATAAGCCATAGAAATAGAATAGATTGAACTTGAGACAAAGCAGCCCATGTAATTAACAAATGAGCATTCTGAACAGCTGAGCAGAGGGCTGAAGGATTGTGGATATTGTAAATGTAGCTCTGTATTGTGTTGCTTATAATGCAGATTTCAGTGTCACAAATTCTGTTATCATGACAAAAGTTTGCAATTTATTTTACTTCATCTTTCTAGACAACACAGATGGATTGCAGTATTCTAAATAGGCTTATACATTTGTCATCATAGCGACAATATGTGGTTAGTTGGCTTCATATTCCGACAGTGAATGTCGTGGGTGCCCTTCTGCCACTGGCGGAAGTTAACTTTAAATATAAAATATAAAATAAGCTACGTAGCGCCGGTATTTTGTTTTCAACCACAGACTTGGGGTGGAGAGAAAGGAGCCCAGGAAGAGGATTCTTTTCCTTTTTTTCATGAAGCCATGCCCTCTACAATATTCATTGGCTCATGGAGGCTTCAAATTGCTGCAAATTGCTCAAAAATCCCAGGAGAAAAATATGTGTTTTTCAAACTGCTTAAAATGGCGGAAAATCTGAGGGCGGAGCTTACTGATCAACGAGACAGGTGTGTTCCTCATGAGTCAAGGCATGCACAAGTGTAAGCAAGTTGCATGGCTTTAGGCCAAACAAGGCATGACTTATGCCTGTTAAAGTTTGCATTTTCAAACAATTGCTATAGTGCCCCCATTTTAGCCTGGTAAACCCTCCCTCCAGAAATCTCATTTCCATTTGATTTCTGGAGTGAGTCTGGCCTGATCGCCCATTCTGCAATATTGGCTGTGGGCTGGAGTTGGGCGGGAGTAATACCGTTGACTGACAACCCCTTCAGCCAATGATACTTTTTCCCCTTCAGCCAATCAGCAGTTCACTTTTACCACCTCCAGACTAAGGGACTTTTGAGACGGCCATGCCCAAAATAGGTTGCCTTATTGGGATACATGCGTGTCACTCCCCGCCCCTGCCGGTTCTCTAAATTTATATTTTTAAATAGGCTCTGTCATGATTAATTGACCACATATATGAAGTTAAACAACTAAATTCTATCCAATCGATATCTTAATAGTAAATTCCGTGCCTCAAAAAAGAAGTTTGAGACCGCTTTAAAAACGAAAGTAAGAAGTGAAGGCACTCGCACAACAACAATGGCTGCCGTTTGTCTTTTGTCGGCTGCACTCGGCTTCATTCGGGCTCACTCGAACTCGCCACCTGATTGTCGCTGTCGCTGTCAATCACAGAACGATGAGCGACGACGCTGATAGGCTTGTCCATTTGGTGAACGGGCTAGAAACCCCCACAATAGACCATATTCACAGTTTCACACGGCGGCCATATTGGAATTTAACATTGAAAGTGCCGCCACCCGGGGTGGCTACTTTCATTGACTTCATAGAAACATGGCCGCCGTGTGAATATGGTCTATGGGCGTTCAGGCCAGACTCACTCCAGAAATCAAATGGAAATGAGATTTCTGGAGGGAAAGGTTTGCCAGGCTACCCCCATTTGGCCAGTTTAATAAAAAATGACTCTGCATTTATGTGTTTGAGGCAGAAGAATAATATTCATAAAACTGCAATTTAATTTATTTTCATAAAAACAAAAAAACAACATTTTCTTTAGATATTGGTCCAAAGTTCATGTGTATAAAGTTGTGTGCACAATGCTCAAAATTCCCACGAGAATTCAAAATGGTGGGAAATCTAAAGGTCATAGGTCATAGGTCAAAGTGACACATTCGTTCCTCATGAGGAGACGCATAAGTGTATTGAAGTTTTATTGCTGTCGGTCAAACGGTCAAAGTTTGCATTTTTCAATTAATTGCTACATAAATAGTTTTAGCTGTCCTTAAAGCAGTGGTTCTTAAAGTGGGGTCCAGGGACCCCCAGGAGTCCATGAGGGGGTTCCAGGGGCCAGTGGGTTCCAAGTAACTTGAGTTAATATTGTATCAAAATCAGTTGAACCACTATAACCCTAAATATACACCGGCTTCTTGAAAATAGCGGATCTACAAGCTCATTTTCAAAAAATCTGGTGAATATTGTACATTTTCTGAAACATTTTAACAACATAAATCTTGTATGGAGTTCCCTGGCACAAAATCTATAAAGTCTAAAGTCTGTGGCCAAATACACATTCATTTGGTCATCCTTGATATGAAAAAGCACCACTGCCTTCCTTATAAAGCATCCAGCGATTCAGTCAGTCTATTCTAGCTATGATGAAGTCACATGCCAACAGCAGACTTTATGTTCAATGCTATAAAGAACAATAGCCACAGTGCGCCCGCTAGCCTAGCGGTCCAGGCGCATACCACATACGCTGGCAGTTCAGCTTGACAGCGGGTTCGACTCCCATTCCTGATGACCTTTGCTGTGTGTCATCGCTCATCAGCTTACTTTCCTATCAATAAAGGCAGAAAAAGCCCCCAAAAATATCTTTAAAAGAACAAAAGCCACATAAGATATTGCGATTAATGATAGGCATCTTAATTGCTTTCCTATGTACTGTATATGACTTCCACAAACTTGAGTTATGTAGCTATGGGAACCTTTGATGAGCCAAATGGGATTGGAATTGTATGATATCTGATTGGTATAGAATTTTATGAATAATTGTTATTTATGGAGACAATTCTAAAAAAAAAAGTCTGACACTCATCCATTAATCTGTGTTAATTCATACTCATAATTAAAAACATCCTATGCATACAATATTCAAGTCTTGGGAACAGAAAAGAGTTGCTGATTATTAACAGCCTTCTCTGGGAACAGTGTGATTATCAACCTTTTCGCTTATGAATTTACAGCTGCTGAAAAACCCTGCACAATGTCCAACTCTATATTTAAAGATGTGATAAATGTTCATGTTTGTACATTGACCAAAGTGTAAATTGAGTGGTTTGCTCGTCTTCATTTGTAATAGTTTTCTGTCATTCTGTATTGTGACATTCAGGAACATTCCCACATACAAAAGACACTAGGGAATGGCTAAGGCCCAACTAATACTTCTGTGACACGATGGTGTCGCGCGTCAAAAATAGCCAAACTACAAGCTCACAAAGCGTCGTAGATGCGACACTTTGTGAGCTTGTAGGTCTGCTATTTTCGGCGTGCGACACTGTCGTGTGTACGGAGCATAAATTAGGCTTTAGGAAGGCAACCCGCAGGAGAGTCGTTATGGCAACAGGAAGCTTGCCAAACAGACTGTGTTGGAATTGGACAAGTGTGAGCGCACAATCAATACCCCCCTCCCTTGTCGCCCATCTGACATTTTAGGCACACAACCCTTGCTGCAGAAAATATGCTTATGGTGCAGAGTTTGTGTTCAGCAGGTGCAATTCTCCACAGTTGGGCTTGCAATCCTGACCACCTTACATGATCCTTGCAGCAAGTATCAGGGGAGAGGTTTACCAAGTTGTTATGCTGTTCATTGTGGCTGCCCTAGCTGAATAGGTAGAGGTGGCATGGGAAACAGAAGGTCTCAGGTTTGATTCCCGACCCCGGCTATGTGTCGAGGTGTCAATGAGCAAGATACTTAACCTCTAACTCCAGTTACAGCACACAGTATGGAATATACATATATATGAAAAAGCTGTTTATAACACGCATTGTCACATGACTCCCAAGATTAGTGAAATAAAATCATGTTTGTTAAACAAATAGTGACTTTTGTCATATTTGCCCCCTACGGGTCTGGGTTAAATTGCTTATGTCTCTGTGCTATGTATACACGCCTCAATCTGTGATTCAAATTTGGGGCACATTTTTTGTAAAATGGGCCCCTCCCACAACTTTGGAAGACAATTATACTTATATTACATAAATGTGTAGCATGTGTGAGTTTTGGAGCGATTGATAACATACATCTGTTGATGCTCTAGTGATGTAACCTGGTGTCAGACACCCTCACCCAGGCAACCCTACCATTTCTGATCACACATGGACAAATCTGTTGTAGTTCTAACAGACAGACAGAAAGATAAGACTTGTTGCTCTTCTGTCTGTCAACTGCTTTAATGGGGGACAATGGAATTAGGGTCAAAGGTTCTGTGGTAATGCATTCACACAAATATTAAATGACTGTCACTTACGGATTGGGAAGAATATTTGGGGAGTGTTGGCCTGCGACATTCCCTGCGAACACAGACAAGGGTGAAAACATATCTCCGTCGCGGCCTTCAGCCTGGCAGAGGTAACTACCAAATATCTATCAATCGAGATATAGATCTAATACCGTAGACACGAGATGTGACAGGAGTGTTAATGTACATACAGTACTTCGTAAGAAGAAATTTCTTTGCAGACATTTTCTTCTCAAAATTCTGGATCGTCTTACAAATGATCATGCATTTTTTATTTCAATTATTAAGCAAAACACATTATGGAAAGTTGCATTTGAAAAACAAGTAGTGTACCGGAATGAAACAACACATTTATAATTTCCTTTTTTCAAAAATAAATACTATTAGCTATATCATACCGTAGGATTTCTTAATTCATATTCAATTAAGCAGAGCTTAGTATATATTAGGCACTGAGTCATGGTGATCAAATCACTCGCTGGATATGTCAATTGTATTGCATATGGGCAGTAAAAATAAAGAAAAAGAAAGAGGCACGCTTTGCTTTACAGCATACATAAATGTAACAGACTGCACCAAGCAGCATATTGTTTCTTGGCACTTGTTTCATGTCAAGGTAGTATAATGGAGTGGTGATAATCATAACACTTATATTTGATGTTGCTTATCGTTTTAAATAAATAGACAACACACACACAAAAAGATGCACAACATTGTGCTATATACTGTCGACAAACAGTTAAAAAAGCAAAATGTTGCCTAATTTCTCAGAAAGGCCTATGTAGAACTAATAACACCCTTTTGTCTTGAGCAGGTACATTATACTTATGTGCAAAACAATGATTGTCTGGTCAATGTCAGTTCAGTAACAAACATCCAAAGTAGCATTTTTAATTCCCTTGATATTCTAAATCTGGCACATTTTTCCATACGTGTCCATACACATTTCCAGTCAGTAGATGAACTGAACATACTGAGTATGGTTGAGAGAAAGTTGGCATTGTGATTAAAGTCGGCCATCCTTTAAAGTGCCATTGTTATTGCCTCTTCTGTTTCCTTTTTATGTTGTTTGTGAAGGTGGTTGTGATGATTGTATCAAAGAAGCATGATTGTTTTGGTCTCCTATATTTTCCAATGTGCTGCAGTTGGGACATCAAACTTATTCCAGGAAAGGGAAGGACAAGCAGATGTGAGGGGCTTGGTGGAGCTGTGGGATTGTTGAGTTTTAGTGTGAATCATCTGGTGAGGTGAAAGAGTGTCTACCCACATGGTCAGTCTACAATGGCGGACAAGAAGGCCATAACAGCCACACCACAACAGATGAGCAGGATCTGTATTAGGGAATGTCTGGAAAACATAATGTAAAAACAGGCTCAGGGAAATATCAAAACATGAATAAACGCACCCACATTATAAATATATATATACAGTATATCTCTGCTGTTGGGCCAAAACCAGCTAACTACAAAATGTAAATTTTTCAGGAAATGAAAAACAAAAACAAAAAGTGGAGTTAGAAGGTTTTGTTCATCATTGATAAGAAAAGCTTTTTAATACTTTTCATTGGTTCAATATTTTAACCAACACACAGACCAATGTTCAATAGCAGTGATTTATGAAAAATAAATAAAAAGATGAAAAATTTGAGTTGGTTTGGTTGAGCTGGTTTCTGCCACACAGCGACGATAAATATAAAGTATTTTTTTCTTTTGAAATAATACATAAAAATGTACGAAACGGGAAAAAAGGGGATATTTACTCACAACCCATAAAAATGGATCCACGGCCCAAAACTGGGTAATAGACTGGAATATTAATGTGATCAAAAAATAAAATAAAATAACTATATATAATATACCTCCAACTGGACTCCTCTAGCAGGTCTGGCACCACATTCACCAAGGCTATATGCAGGAAACCTCCAGCGGTGAATGGCAATATCCACGCTGTCGCATTTTCTATTTGAATAAAGATTGTAAGTGAGATCATATGTAGCAACTGTGGAACAGAAATTCAGTTTCTATGTGAATGTACTGACATTAAATCTTCAGTGCAAAATGTCTTTACACAACTGAGACATGATGAATAAATGATACAAAAATCGCTGGCAAGTATTTAGCTTCACAACTATTCATCAAGTTGATGCCCATACAGGTTCATGCCTTTATTCACTGTGAAAAATACACCTCATACTGAATTAAAACGGTGTTGTTTTCTCCCCGGCGCCGTATAATATTTGCAATCTATGTGGATGTACTCATGAGTCATGACACAAACAATATTGAAATAAATATATATCTTAATAAATGCCTCTGTAAGAACCTTTAATGCATCCATGAACTCTGAGTCTCTCTTAAATTAACACTGATGATTTTCAAATGTAATCATCAGTGACATGATTATCTATAAACCTTAAAAGTATAAAAATCTCTCTTGAGGTGGTATTGTGTGAAGGTCCTATCTCACCTGTGCCTTTTGGTGACTGAGCACACAGAGCAAAACAGGCTCCCAGCACCCCTACCAGTGCTGTGTACAGCTGCATCCGTGCAGCACTCCACCGGTCAAACCCAGCCCGGAGCAGGATGGCAAAGTCACCCACCTATAGTACAATTCACAAATTAGGTTATGGAAAAACTGTGACTGACCACAATTATAATATGATCTTAATTCTGACACAGGCAGCCTAGAGATACAGTGGCAGTTAAATTATACAGGTTTTTAAATCCTAACATATAATATGACATCCAATGAAATGTAAGTTACATTCCAGGTAAATTCCACTACGCAGGTAATCTCACCTCATGGGGAATTTCATGGAGCAGTATGGCAAAGGTGGTGAGATACCCAACCTGCAACAACAGTCACATTAAGTGATGATATCTTGTCAAGTCAAGTCATCTGTATTTATATAGCACATTTAACAACAGCAGCAGGTGACCCAAAGTACTTTCCAATCAAGGATGACCAGCAAACTGATAGCCATATAAAAACAAACATCAAAAACAAGTAAATCACAGCAATCCAAAAAAATAAATAAACACAATAAAAATCGAGAAGAATATAAGATATATACTTACAGTCTATAAAAGATTAAATACTAAAAAATGTGAATGCATGAAATTGACCAGACAGAAAGATCATGGAGCATCCTCAAACAGAACTAAAAGCAAGAGGAGCGGTGGATCTTTAGATTTGATTTAAAAGTATCTATAATGGGGCAGGACTTAATGTGGGACAGGTTTGTTCAAACTATGTATTCTATAACATGAACTGCAATATAATACACTACACACGGTCCACTTACTGCTCCACACCAGTTTAAACACAGCTTCACACTGTGCATGTAGTTGAAGCATGATCACATGTGATGTATGAGTGTAAGCAGAAAATAGCAAGTGGGAGTCATGTGTATTTAAGACATCTAGTCAACTTCCTCTCTGGCACACTGCTCTGCAGTTCATGCTGTTAGCCTTATGCTTCTCCAGCTGGACTAGCTTCATACCACTATCATGGATATAACTTAACTTAATGTAACAAATCCATGTTAACGTGAATCAGACAGTCCATCTCTTTACTGATTGTATTTCAACACTGTGCATTAAATACACCTTTTAAAAAAGGCTTACGTTATCGTATTATACTTTGGCATGAGTAATGATCTGCGCCAGTTCAGAACTCACAGAGCCCTCATATGGTGTATCTTGTACTATTCCAGAGACCTGTGCCAAACATGATACTCACAAGGCAGGCATAATCAGTGCCAATTCCCAAGTCAACACATTTCTATATGCCTTGCTTTCACTTAGTAATACAGCGTCCCTTTGTGGCCACTTAACATTTATTTTGGAATGCAAAATGAAGCATGTGAAATTAATCCACATTGCCCTCAACATGAAGTAATGCACACTTGTTGCTAGAGCTGACTGTAGACTGAAGTGTCCTGTTGAAACACTGCAACTATTGATTATTGTCTTAGGGATTATTCTATCGATTACTTTTTTGATTGATAGAATAATCGAGAAGCACGTTTTAAATATTTTAAAAAACATTGTACTGTAGATACAGTATCAACAAATTGATTAAGCATGTAAGCCTTATTTTGTACTTCGTCGCAGAAGGGTATCGTGAAGAAATTAGTGTAAATAGCTAATCTACAAGCTCAACACATTGCATTGTGATGCATTGTCAGCTTGCAAGGGCGGTAGTGGCTCAGGAGGGAGTGGCCGGTTGGGGAACTACTACAATAACGTAACCTACATTTGTCAAATGTGATGTTTTTGTGGGGTCTTTTTAGGTGGCAGCTAAATGACTCATACATTGTAATAACTGTTTCATTGTTTTAAATCAATGGCAAAATAAAGGTGTGGGGGCTGCAATTTCACTTATTTGATTTTAGCAAAGTAACATTGTTAATTTCTGTTTTGTACAACAAACAGAAATTATTTTGTTTTCATGAAAACCTTTTTATTCTTGCAATAACTGCTAGTTCATTTTTTAAATAAAGGTAACCATTTTGTATTTCAGTATGGTCGAAGGAAAGAAAATACCAGAAGTATACTTCTTTAAACAGAGAAAACTGTGGCTAACATTAGTGCATGAGCTGCGAACAGTTCATGTTCATGACAAGCTTCCTACCTGTCTCAGTCACATTTATTTTCAGAGACCTTCACACAAAAAGGTTGC
This sequence comes from Gymnoscopelus microlampas, assembly GCF_963454915.1. Taxonomy (NCBI): domain Eukaryota; kingdom Metazoa; phylum Chordata; class Actinopteri; order Myctophiformes; family Myctophidae; genus Gymnoscopelus; species Gymnoscopelus microlampas. The sequence continues at coordinate 25,730,121 of NC_139962.1, forward strand.
CTTTGAATTACGGTAGCTAATCATGCGGTGGGGGCAGTAGGCAGCTGCCCTCCATTTGAGACAAAGTCATTATGTGATGGACAAGAAATACAAGAAATAGTTTTAGATCCTGTGTCCTTACCTTTCTGCTGACCAGAAAACTCCCAGCCACAGCCAGCCCATGGGTGAAGTTGTCAATGCAGTTTGCCAGGAGGTTTAAGTAACCACTTGTCTGTAATATATGAAGTATGTTTAGTACCTTTTATTTATACATGACTAGTGATTTGAGGAACTCCTGTAGGCAAATGTGCTATCATTTTATAATAGAATACAGCTCCTACTTGTCTTGATGGCTCCAAAAGATAAATCATTTCCCTTATACTTTAGGATGGCAGCCATAACTGAAAGGGTAGAGAGCTGGCCTGGGAGACAGAAGATCACAGGTTCGATTCCCAGGCCTGGCAATGTTGTGTTGAAGTGGCCCTGAGCAAGACACTTAACCGCTAACGGCTTCCAGAGTGCCGTACTAATTACGTTCACTGCTCCTAGTATTGCCCCAAGGAGTGGGGACCACCGTATTATTAGGTTGATATGGATGATATGGTTGGTTATACAGTAAATTACTATCTTTTCTTATCTATTCAAAATGTCTGTTTACGAAAAGTTTAATTATTCATGCTAAATCATATTTATGCATCAATGGGAATATGAATTCAGAATTTCAACAAGCAGGTGTAACCCCCTGGCTTTGAACCAAGGTCGCCCCTTGCGGGGGAATCCCCCCTTCCTAATGGAGATATTAGGCTTCTATTGTTATATACATATTTTATGACATTTTCCAACCTACTGTAGGCCAACATTTCTCTTAAATTGATAGATTTAAGAACTAAACATAACCCTGGCAGAATTTCTAATTCAAAACCAATGCCGACCTGTATAACAAAAGTCGTTTAACATGTCTGACCCAATTCTACTTGCTAATTAAGTCATGACATGCTGTTAGTTGCTTAACAGTGCTTTTAAAAGCCCTGGAATCAAAATGCACCAGAATTATTCCCATTTATTTTTTGGAACAGATGGTCTTAGCTTCCTAAGCTCTCTTGCAACAGACTTTGTGTGTCCAGTTTATTTTCTTTCCCATGATATAGTTTCATTTTTTGCTATCTTGACAGCTGGTGTCCCCACAATACCTTGATTTTCTCTGATCCTTCCTTCGGGGAGTGCTGTGGCTTTGAGCCGTTCCGTGTCTCTGAGTGGTTTCCATTCTTGTGCGATATCGCTGCAGAGTTTGATGGTGTCTGTAAAAAGAATAATCAAATGAAAGGTTTTGTCATTCAGGAGGGTAATCACCATAATCTGTTATTAGGCAATGAATGCGTCACAGTTTAATAATGCACAATATTAAAGGCTACCCCTCTGCAGGTGAGTTAGATCTGCGTTAGGGAGCTTGTGCCTTTATTTTCTATAATTCGAAAAAGCATGAATTTGTTCCTTCTGTGTCATCTGCAATGTCACACTAAAAATAAAACTATAGATAATTAAGTGGAACACTGGGGAAAAGGGGAAAAACTGGAACAAGGGGAAAACGTTATGTGACAGTGGATCATTTTTCTTAGACTAAAGGCCCTGACACTGAAAGCGTCAGACACTCGCATAAATCATTGTTTACAATGGCTGTAGCCACACTGAAAGCTTCAAGTGGAGGCATCAAAACCTGTTAACGCATCTTTCAGAGCACGCTTACATTTCATAGCTAGCATCAACCCTCCGATGTAAAAGCTGATGAGCTTGTTGATCTGCTATTTTCTATAATTTAAATTAATGTTTTTTTATAATTGATTAAATCAATTAGTTTGCTTAACTCTTGCACCCTAACTGTCATATGCAGTGTTATTCCATCATTCCAAATCCATTCATGAACCTTCATGAACTTCATTCATCCCAACCACAAGCCATGATCCTTATATTCCCACACTGGTGTTCAACAAGGTTTGCATGTTTTGAATAGAAAACAAAATACCTGGTCACCTCAGGCTATTCTCCTTTTCCGAGAAGGGTCAACTTCCCTGTTCTCTCATTCAAAAACCACTTGTGTTGCCATTTAGGGTAGACTAACAGTCAAATTAAGTGGAGGGGGAAATAGCCTGCCGTCCTCTGGATGTAGTCAAGAGATGTGATCAAGTGTGATCAACTGTAAGAACAATTCACCCCCTAAGCTAAACTGTTATGTGGGAGCTTGATGACAGTTCAGTTCTGATCATCAATTCTAAATGACTTTAAAAGTCAAATCAAAGCATACATATATTAGCTAAATAATAATACAAATAATAAATAATTAGCAACAGACTACGATCAGCCTCCTCTGAGCTAGAAAGGTCATCGTACTGTATATCCCTTGCAATACAGTTAGATAAATCATTTAAGTATAAGATTTTTTTTTTAAGAAGAAATCACAAAAATCCAACTTCCAAATATTTGAAGAGCGGTCTCACAAACCAACACGCCTCTGCCGCAATTCATCTGTCTGTTTGCTGAGCATACACTTGCAAGCAGTCTGAAGAGGGTACACCAGCTGCCTAACCCCAGCTCTATAAATAGATACTACGCTGAATGAGCCCAGACTTGGATGTCAGTCTTGGCAATACAAGGATGAGAGGCAGGATACAGGCTGGGTACCGCGCCTCCTATCGTGTGCAATCAGCATTGTAGAAAGTTTGTATGGAACAAGTACTGTGCTCATTTTGCAGTAGTTAAATGGACAACATTTGCACTTGCATAATACATTTTGCTCCAAAATCCACAGTACAGCAACCATACCACAGGGAACAAAATTTCCCTAACGTTACTGATATCAGTGAGCCAAGTACAAAGGAGGACTACACTGGACGTTGTCTACCTAACAAAAGAAGGGATGTGAAAACAGGTATCAATTGTCTAGACATCTCAGACATCAGCCTTGTCTTAAGGCACAACACAGGTCCGTTACATAATACAGTATTTGCACTAACAGGAATAGCCTCAACACTCATTGAGTTGTACCAGCTCTCTACTTTTTCAGACAATCCCCACATAGAGCATTTTAGACGATCTCCACATAAAGCATTTTAAAAAGATCTGAAACAAACAATTAAAAAAATATATTTTTTAGATAATTATTAGTAGGCCTATGTAAAAATGTCCCAATGGCCAAGTTGTCTTAGGGTCTACGGCACCATTTGTTGTGCCACTGGGACACATATTTTACTCGAGCACGTTGAATTGGCTCTGGTCTTTTGGGATGGTCCAGGTGTCTTCTTGGTAATAGGAGACACTCACATGAAATAAATCCTGGATTAGGATGTTGTATTGCATAGAATTGAATTGTGCAGTCCTACTTATATTTACATTTAATGAATGTAAATTAGGTCTATCACAAGACTTACGGTGGAATTCAAATAGGGCACTGGAGATAGTGCAGTGTCCTCAAGACTGCCCTGGTCAGGGAACATCTTCTCCAGCAGTAAGAAGGACAGTAGGCCAAGGATTACCCACAGGCCCTGGTTCATGTATTGGTGATGGTCACTACCTGCTGGAACAGAAGGATAGGTACAGTGTATGAGAGTACAGAAACAGATTGGGAGACAACATACATAATGTTGCTGTTGGGCAGAAACCTCGCACCTCCATATTTATAAAGTGCAAAGGTAGCAAAAAGAGCTGATCTACAAGCTCACAACACGTCACGATGGTGTTGTGAGCTTGTAGATCCGATATTTTTGAAACATCGATTGGAACTGGTTATCCCCCCCCCCAAAGATTTATCTAAATGTTTCGATAGTAGCCGATTTACAAACACAAAACAGGCAGTAATTTGATGTGTTGTGATCTTGTACATCAGCTATACCAAACAAAGTATAAAATAGGGTTGAAGTGGTTAAACTGTTCCTTGTTTGGCTGTGGACCCCCTGGAACTCCCTCAAGGACTCCTGGGGGTCCCAGACCAAACTTTGAGAACCACTGCTCCTATGATATGATATAAATGTCATTGTGATTTAAATCCTATATTATGCAATTGTAGAATTGAAGAAAACAGAAGAAAACGTTTTGCGCAAACATATCAGCACTCAAATGTGCCTAAGAGTGCTCTTGAGTTTGCGTAGATTTTGTTCTGACCCAAGAACAAATCACAGCTAAGAAAACATTGGTGTATGCCAAAATCTTCTTTTTTGCTAAAGATTTATTCATGGGCTTTATGCCTTTATGAATAGTAAGATGACAGGAAATGGGGAGAGAGTTGGTGAGTGACATGCAACAAAGGCCGTCGGGATAGGGACTCGAACCCGCAACGCGCTGTCAGGCTCCAGGTCCTAACAACAAATTTCCTCTTAAGAACGGTTGGTGAATGAGGCCCATTGTGAGCATTAACTGATCTGACCCATAGTTTGTGGGATGTGGATCACTATGAGCTGAAGGAAATTGCAACAAAACCATTCTCTTTACGCCTGCTGTGATGAAATACAGGTCCAAATACAATTGATTTCTCAACAACAAAACTCAGCAGTGTTGGATGTCTCACCTGAGCTGCCAGATAGGGCCCAAGCCTCTGGGAGGAGGTGGAGGAACACGTCACCTAGCAGGCCTCCAATAGCAAAGCTCAGTAGCTGCTTCAACTTCTGGCATCCAGCTGAGCAACATAAAAATTGAAAGCAAAGCAGAGCATGCGTTTATTCTCGTGAAGACGTGAACCTGGTGTATTCACTTACTTCTGTTAACGTGGAAACAAAACCAATTTTCAACTTGAGATTGTGATAAAAATGGGATTTAAGATAGTCAAAGGGGCAGTGCCCTCAATACCTGACTAACTACTTCTCTAAAGTGAGTGACACCCACAGCCACAATACTAGAGGGAGCGACAACAATCTGGCACTAACCAAATATAGAACATACATGGGAAAATTCTCATTCTACTAGTCTACCACCAAAATGTGGAATGCCCCGACACCATCCATTAAAAAATGTGAATCACTGGTTTCTTTTGAAACTAGCCTGAGAAACTATCTATCAGTAGACCACAAGGGGAGGTAAATGCAATTTCCCATAGAAAGGAGGTGTCAATTACTGCTGACGTTTTTCCCATTTTCCTTTTTCTCCTTTGTACACATACTGTAGTGTTTTTGTTGATGACATCAACATGTTATTTTTTCATGCTATGTTGATGAATTGAATACATAGGACGACAATGGAAACAAGTCCCAAGGACTTTTTGTGTTATCCTTTTAGCCTTAACGTCAGACTCTACCTCCTCGTGCTGTTTACATTTCTGACCAATAAAGTATTCGATCAATCAATCAATGAGGTTTATGAAAACTAAATTTACTCTGCAATTTTAAAGGGGACTTCTTCCACTATAACATGATAATTTAATAACATAATAATGACAACAACATGCATATTTGCACACAATTATGCAGCCTTATTATACTGTATATAGCAAATGATCTTCCACAGAAACTCTGTTTATGATTTCCTTTGGTACAGTAACTGACTAACCTCAGGGTTAGGACTGCCCTAGAAAACCCATGGCCTGAAATAAAAACGTGGAAGGCTGTATTACAGTGGGTGTGGCAACCCAAGAGACCAGTGTTCAGGTTAACCTCAATACATAGCAAGTGTTTCCCACCAAATGAAAAATGGAAGTCCGGATGGCTCATAATTCATAAGCAGAATACATCCTGGCTTTTGCTTAAACAAACCAAATCCAGTTGCATTTGATGGAGAGTGCAGAACACTAGTAGAATATTGCAGATACAGCACTGATGATTGGTGAGCCCAATTCATCTCAATCCTGATGTTACTGCCATTACTGATATGTCATGAAGGTTAGGGATTATGGTGAGCAGCTTAAATTATAGTAGGTCATCCGATTTTTGGATTTTGGTGCCTGATTTGTTGTCCTCGTGATCAGCCAATAGTACCTGCATTATTTCTTCCACTGGGATTATCAAAAATATGAGAAATGTTTTGCCTGACCACTGCATCTCGTCATTGTGTCGCAAGACAAATTTCAGTGCAAACTGACAATAAAGTATTATCGTATCGTATCGTATTAATGCAACAAAAATGCAATTGAGAAAAGACAATGCAAGAAATATTTTCATAACATGAACTGTCAAATTAGATCATAAACAGTGCAACCTGGCAATTATGAATGACTCCCATTTGAATATAGGCTTCTTCTTCATAGATGTGTAAAGCACTTATTCTTATTGTTCCATTTCACTTGTGATTTTTTTATTTTATTTGTTTCAACAAGTTTTTCTAAATGTATCATATTTATATAGTAGTAAAAAAAAAAGTATATATATTATATAATTTTATATAATGTCATTGGTTTTACCAATCAAAGTTGTGTATTTGTATTTATTTGTCTGCTTATAAGTAGAATGTTCTCAAATTTCAAATAAAAAAATGTAAAGGAAGAATAAAAAAAGGACTCAAAAAATCAGGATTGGACCATATACCATAAAAACATATGGACAGCGTCACACCATTGGTTTCTACAGACTGTAAATGAAGCCCATTTTTCAGCGATTTCAAATCCGCCATCTTTCTATATCCGGTCCTAAATGCAAACGGAAATGAATGCTATTGGCTGCAACCGTAGCAAGGGTGGGTCTTCACTCCGTAGAACCAGTAGAAAGCCTAGAAATATACCCTACGTTATCATTAATATTCATTAAAATCATTAAGTAGTGGTGATAAAATCAAGTGTAAAGTTCACCAAAAAAACTCATTGACTTCTATTGAGATTATAATGTATTGCCACCACCGAAGGTGAAATAGTGACATCTGCTGGGCCATTAATAGGAACAGCAGGCTGAACGAGAACCGCAAACAGGGTTTGCCCCTTGGATTGGACCCAAATGTGCCATCCATAGGGCGCTATACAATATGTCTCACATGTGGCTCTCCAGCTACAACAGAGACAACAGCAGACACTGGTTGTTATGCAGGCCCAAGAGGAAGACAACCTGCATATGGTGAGGATTTGCCACGTAGCAGTTTATTAATGTCTTCTCCCCACTGCTTGAGTACCAATTGGGTGGCAGGCAGGTGCATCCTCAGGTAGATAAGTAGCCAGGCAAGCGCGTTAACCTGGAAAGGCAGTTCTTGTGGCTGGTGGGTTATTACAGGCCATCTTTTGCTGTGCTTACCAGTCCCTTAACTCAGGGGTTTTCAACTGATTTCGACCCAGGGACCACCATCCTGACTAAAAGCAACCTGGGGACCACCACTATTGTGCGTGGCGGGTCCATCATAGACCCACCCCACACAATAGTGGTGGGGGGTTCATGCACTGCAGGGAGCTGGAGAAAATAGCTATAATATCAATATAATATCTAATAAAATACAGCAATTTTGTTTGAATATGATGTAATATGAGGATTAATGAGGATTACTGTGATTATGGTAAGCTCACATTTCATATTACACACACACAATACAGTAAGAACTCCTGTAGGCTGTAAGTTATTAAAAGTTAAAAAAAAAAAAGTTTTTTTTTTTTTTTTGGCCAGGGACCACCTGCAATACCTCCGCGGACCACCAGTGGGTGGTCCGCGGACCACCGGTTGAAAACCCCTGCCTTAACTGACCTGACCTGAAAGAGTGCCTTACAAACGACACCTTGGACAGAGGGCTGGGGGCCCTTTTGTCCTAGGAAATGAAGAGGGTTGATCACCCTGCACCCGAAAAACTCTCACAGACGGATGTGAAGCAGAGCACTGTAGCGAGAGTGCCGGGCTGTCAAATGAGCAGTCAACTCCCTGCGCTACGACATTACCTCCTGGCGACACTCATTCACCCGCCGTTCGGACCACCCTGGTCCATGACATGACAGGTGTGAATCTGATCTTACAACCTGTTACAAGTTCAAGGTGATCTGTATGCTGGGGTAACAATGTTGATAGCGGAGGGGGTGCAGGTTAAAATATATTTAGCTCCAGATGGCTACATTTATAGATTATTTCCACTCCTGTTTAGGGCATAGGGGAATATTTTTCCAACTAAGACTCACAAGACTCATGACAATGACTGACTCATTGGCTACTTTTCATCTGAGTTTTCTATGGCAGCATAACTCACGCTACTGAAGCCTACTTGCTAGCTAGAGCTCCACAGAGCATGTCTCATGTTTTTTAATCTCATCACCTGGCGTCCCTATTTTGGGCTGTCATAATAAGTATAAAAAAATGTCAAAAATGTTTTAAAAAAAATATGTGACTTCAAGATTGACAATTTTTTTAAATAACTAAATAAACATTTAAAAATAAACTACGTATACATATACATATATATATATATATATATATATATATATATATATATATATATATATATATATATACACATACATATATATACTGTATATACATTAACTAAAATAAGGCTTAATGTTTAGGCTACACATTTTTACCCCCTACCTTCCGTTTTCAGGGCTGCTCCAGCTTCAATGGGGACGATGAGCAGGGGGAAAATCCCACTGAGTCCTATTATGACCGATCCGACCAGGGAGCACAGCCAGACGTCAGCACGTTCACTGGCAAGTAAGTCTGCTGCTGCCTGGAACCCGAAAATGTCATGGCCTGGTCCTGCAGCAGTGGCTGAGGCATGAGCCATGGCTGTCTGGGAAATCTTATGACCGCTTGATGCCCCCCTGGAAGTCACCACCAGCAGGGCAACACCAACACACACAGCAGCTAGAGCCCAGCTGGGCCGACCAAAGCCTCCTGCTTTCATCCGTTCCACGATCCAAAGAGCACTTTCAACCAACAAGGATGATGCTGCAAGACAGGTCAAATGATAATGAAACAGGGGTCGAAAATATATCCTAACCGACACTTGGAGCCAATAACCGCCGACCTAATCTTGCTCATGTAGGTTAATCGAATAATCGAGAAGTAGGTTTTTATATACATATATTTGTTTTATTTCTTATATCAACAAATCTACATGGAATAATCCTAATAGATTTTAGGTGATTAAATCATTAGTCTGATTAATCACTTAACCCTGTAGTATACTTCATTGTACAATGATAGCATACACAAATAGCTGTTGTGAACCTTTAGATCTGCTATTTTCACTTTTTTTTCTCCTTCATTAATTGTAATCGAGGCCAAGTTTGCAATGATCATGATATTGATTTTAATTCAGATCGCCCCAGCTCCAGCCAGAGGTGATACAGTAAATGGTATCAAAGACGTCTAGCAGCATGGTTATTGTTAATATGCAATTTGTTTTCATAACTCATGGAACATCTGTGACCAGAATTGGATAACTGTACTTCTGGTTTACAGTACCCATTTACACAATTAAATCAATGATTAGTTTTAAAACATTTGACAACGTTTCATGAAAAAAGGAAATATATAATTGATAAACAACTGACAGTCACGTCAAGCTACATGTTGTCCAAGCGTTCCTTTTCTACATTACTAGCAGGTTTATGAGACTGAGGAGCACCTTTTAGGAACAATTTGACATATTTTTGTCTCTGACCTGTCCTTAACCAAAGGAGAACAGAGAGAGACTTTTCATCATGTCGTTTAAGGGCAGGGCTATACATTACTACTGACAGCCACTGGTTGCATTAAAAAAAGCAATTTGTAATGGTCAACTATGGATAGAGTAACAATCTGAGATTTGACTGAAACTTAAATCCTCAAGTGATTACTTTTTATGGTAATTTTGTTAACAGCAAAGCGTGAGAGTGTGTTAGTGCTTCGAGAGTCAATAATCTCAGTTAGGTGAAATTCAGGAGTGAATGCAATCATGCAATGTAACACCTTTTCCTGGTCCTGTTGTCCCTTTAAACATTCCATGCATTCTAAGATAACGGTTAATTCCTGTCACCAGTAGCAACATTTACGAAGCACGATCTACACACAATCTAACTGTGCGTGCATGTATCTACTTAAATCTAGATAACATCCAAATGAAATTACATCATGTTCCGAATGCAACGCCACTTTTGGGGGATTGGTTTGTTTTAAAAAAAACATTTAAACTGTTTTTAAACAGCATTTTAAAGCGTGGCAACGAATAACTGAACGAAATCAAACTCACCCACATAAACAAAAGTTAGCTAATGTTCGCCAGCGAGCGTCGGAGAGCCATGTAGACACTTTGATCCAGACAGGCTAAGATTAGCTACTGTAGAGTATCAGGCAAACAATCACTGCAAAACTAAACGCTACCGCAGCTAGCGTTAATAACAAACTACAAGCCAAAGAGTGGAAATGTGGCTATTAAGTAAATAATTCATATACATGGATATCACGATGTTGCGCATACATGTGTGGCGATGTTTTTCTAACCTTCTGATTTGGGCAGTCTTTGCGCCACCGCTGTGTCCCTGCCATCCAGTCTACACTTCCCAACAGGCTGGTCCAAACAGCGCTTCTGTTTCTGCACTCACCAAAGCAAACAGCCACGTATCACGGTCCAGCAGAGGAAAAAAGGGTTAAAGATCCGGCCTAGAGCGGATACGGAAACGGTACGTAAGTGTACATGAATGTGTGAGTGTAAATTACCGGATAAAGTAGGCGGCCTTTAGACCGGATCAGCGTACTGAGCAGTAAATAGAAACTAGGCTTTCCACGGGTGCTGCGGAAAGCCTGGTGATGCGAGGTTTTAGGAGGAGACAGTCGAGATGGAAATCCCGCCCCAGTGCTGCTTCCAGGAAGGTTTTATTCGGTTTTTATATGTATTGTTTATTATTTTGTGTGCATCTTCTTGGTGCTTCTCATAAGCGTGCTTGGTGCTTCTCCTACTGTATAAAATTCACAAACAACTTTACAGCCATTTAGACCCCCGGCCCGCTCACTTTGCTAGGATTGGATGGCTTAGGGTTGAGGACAGAGTACAACTTACAATGGGCCTGGTCTACAAGATATGCCACAACATTGGGATCCCCTGTATTTGTCAAAATACTTCCAAAACGTAAAAGTCCACGATCATAACACCAGAGGCAGCTCCACGGATCATGTTCAACCCAGATTTGGCTCAACAAAGGGAATGAACTCAGAACTCTCATGCTATTCAACAAAAATGTGGAATGCTGCCCTACCAAAAAGAGTAAAGAAGTGTAAACCCTACTCACTTTCAAAACCCAAGAAACACCTTCAGGAGGCCATGCAATTCGAAAATGGCCCCTGTCAAAGTTTTTGACCCCATTTTTTGGTAAGAAATCGGCCTTGCCTGGCCAGCCAAACAATATGGAGTATCAAAACTCTGTTTGATGGTCATTGTCACATGACTCACAAGACTCAAAACTGAAGTTTTGTCAACAAATAGTGACATTTGTAGCATATAGACCAATTATTTGTTTACCAACATTGAGACTGGATGCACAGGTGATTGTTTCATACAATCAATTCCCAACCTGTTGTTTCGGGGTGCGCTGGTTTCAGCACACCCCAACCCCCTCTTGTGTGTTGGCTAGTGCTGCGTGCCCTAGTGAGACCTGACAGAATGGGTTTGACGCTTGCGCAGTATGACGCTTGCAACCAGTGTGACGTCGTCTGTTAAGGGGTCTATATGGCGCCCCCTATGGGTGTAAGTGAAATCACTTTGGTCTGCATTGATTAAAGGTCCCTTCAATGTGTCATCATGAGGCGCTGATCCTATATATATACCATAATTGACGATTGACGAGCCCACTCATGGAGTGTACATGATTGCATGTTGAGGGTCTCCACGCAGACACATGGCCCAAATAACTCCAAACTTTCCATTAAAATTCCTCAATATTCTGCCTGTTTCCATACCTGCTTCCCATACTGTCACTGTACTTGCAGGATGTACAATTAATATGAAAACGCATTATGCCCCAATACTTATGCAAATCACTTCCGCAGGTAGTGCAACGTAAAAATGTCTCCCTGTACACCATAGGCGGATTACGAAGAAACGGGCCCCTGGGCCGAGACACGCAAAAGGCCCCCCCGCCCCCTTCCGTGGGTGCACGCGTGCGCACCCACCCCCGCGATTTTTTTGCGGTTAAATCTCGGTTAATAATGGAAATGAATAGGTTTTTTTTCGGTTAAAAACGTCTGTGCACGGCGGCAGATAGGCTAATATAATGTATGTTTTACCTATAACTTAAATACAAAGAAATTGTTCGGTTATATTGCGGTTAATAAGGGAAATTATTAGGTTTTTTTTATGTTAAAATTGTTTAAAAAATATGCTAACATTTTTTTTTATTAAAAAAAAAAAAAGGCTCAAGCTCAGGGGCCCCCCTAGCTCAGGGGCCCCTGGGCCTGGGCCCAGTCGGCCCGTTGGGTAATCCTCCTCTGCTGTACACGTATGACTGCATAGCCACACATGTCTCCAACATCATCATAAAGTACGCGGACGACACGACAGTGATAGGCCGAATCGTCAACAACGACGAGTCTGACTACAAAGATGAGATCAACTCACTGGCGCTCTGGTGCCGGGAGAACAACCTTGCTCTCAACGTCGACAAGACCAAAGAACTGATCGTGGACTTCAGGAGGCCGCAGAGAGACCATGCGCCCATCCTCATCGACGGTGCTGCAGTGGAAAGGGTCAGCGAGTTCAAGTTCCTCGGAGTACACATCGAGGACGACCTTAAATGGGAGACGCACACCACACACGTGAAGCTCAAGCTGTACTACAACAGTTCGGTTGAAGGCATCCTAACAGGCTGTACCCCCCCCCCCCCCCCCTGGTATGGGAACTGCACTGCCCGAGAGAAGATCAACCTACAGCGAGTAGTGCGATCGGCAGAGCGAATAATGGGGAACGAGCTCCCAGCGCTCCAGGATCTGTACAAAAAGCGGTGTGTGGTCAAAGCCAAGCGCATCATCAAGGACAAGTACCACCCAAGTAACAAACTGTTCAGAACCCTACAACGACCGCGACCGGGCAAGGGGACCTACCGCAGTATCAAGAGTTCCACTACCAGGTGTTGGAATAGTTTTAACCCGGCTGCTGTCAGAATGCTGAATGAAGCATGAGCCCCTTTCAGCAGCCTGACAACAGGCGGTACTGCCCAGCTGGTCGCAGACTTTTCTGACTCTTCCTGAACACACCTGTGGATTATACCAGGGAAAAATGACTTGGATTTAGCTCCCCCCTCGGACATACCTGTAGACTACACCAGGTACAGATTACTTTTTTTGTTGCTCTCCCTCATGGAGCTACCTGCGGATTATACCAGGGTCAGTCCACCCTTAGGTGAACAAGCACTGACCTTCTGCACCTTAATCCCATGTATAACGCAAAACGTTTTTTTTATTTTATTATTGCGCTCTTTTCTCTCTAAGCACCTTAGCGTCTATAAGTATATCATGCACAGTATACATACATTGCTGCTATGCTCAGTTTTGCACCTAGTTTGTTTCTTATCTCAGGTACTTTGTAAATATGTAGATAACTTGTTTTTGGCCTTCTATTGTTCTCTTGTTCGATCTCCTTCCCACTTGCCCCCTACCCCTCTACTTCTTCTCTCTCCCCACTCTTCTTTCTACGGAATTTAACGTTGCGATGGGAATGATGTACAAAAACGAATTTCACCCACTTTTTTACCTTGTAAACCTGTGATGTGACAATAAACCTGATTCTGATTCTCACGTGTCGACACGCTGTTGCCTTGTAGATCATATCTAGATCAGCAGGCTCCTCCCCCTCAGATCTACAAGCTAACAACGCCTCGCTCGTTCGCTGTTGCCTTGTAGATCAGATCGACTGCAAGCAGCCCCTCCCCCTGCAGATCACACAGGGCATCTACACAGAGCGGTCACAACCGTGCGCGAGTGAGGGAGAGAAAGCCACACCATCTTTTGGACAACAGATGTACAAGCGTCAGAAAGACACACAGGGACATTGAGAGAGGGAGGGAGAGAGTGTGTATATATATATATATATATATATATATATATATATGTGTGTGTGTGTGTGTGTGTGTGTGTGTGTGTGTGTGTGTGTGTGTGTGTGTGTGTGTGTGTGTGTGTGTGTGTGTGTGTGTGTGTGTGTGTG